>NW_021145462.1:13101-100000 GCF_002837175.3 Physeter macrocephalus
CCCATGTCCCCTGCATCGGCAGGCGGACTCTCAAGCACTGTGCCACCAGGGAAGCCCCCTGGAGCACATTTTATTCACCAAGACTTTCTTGGTTGCAAATAACAGAAGCCTAGCTCACTAGCTTAAACCAAAAGATAATTTATTGGCCCAGCTAAGTAGGAAGACCAAAAGCAGATTGGCTTCAGGCCAGTATGGCTAGATCCAGGGTCTCAAACATTGTCATCAAAGCTCTGGCACTCTCTCCCTTCTCCTGGCTCAGCTCCACTTTGTGTATATGAGCTTCATTCTCACCAGACTCTCTCCATTAGGCAAGAAAGGTGGTTGCTGGCATATTCCAAGCCTGCATCTCAACTCAGCTCCAGACCTAAAAGGAAAAGAAACTCTGGTTGCTTTCGGCAATCTGGAAAGGCCATGGCCTGCTTGGGTCACATGCCCCTTCTGGGCCAGTCACTGTGCCAGAGGGATAGGGTATTCTGGTTGGCCTGCCTATGTTATACACCCACTTCCGGGTCAGGGGAACCTGAACACCAGCACTGACAGCCCCATGGGGCCGCGTGGGTGAGGGAGTGAAGGTTTGTTCCGCAAAGGAAGGGCTATGGAGCCGCATACAACGTGTGTTGTCTACTGCAGGCTCATTCCTGCCTTTAAAGGAATCCCAAGAACCCCCCAGGAGGAGAGAAACTGTACCCCCCATGGAATTTGGCGCCTATGAAGGCACATTTTCCTCCCCTATCCAGTCCTTTCCTCCGTAATTTCAAAAGTAGCTCAGGCTTTATTTAGAGGACCAAGAAATCACACAAAAGCATGAAGGAAAAAGAAATGGAATTTTTGGATATTTTGATGTTTGTCCTTCCAGTTCTTTTAAGATGGATTTTTTAAAAAACAATAATGTTACTATTTAATACAAGCTGTTTTGTGGCCTTTTTCTTCATTTAGCAAAACAGTATGAATATCACAGTATGAATGTCTTCTTATTCCAGTTAATATTTTTCTATGGCATGATTTTTAATAGCCATGTGATATTCCATTGTATGAGTGAGAATGGTATATACATATATATAAAAATATATAATAATTACTCCTTTATGAGGACTTCCTATGATAAGAGCTCTTTTCACAAACATATGCATTGTTATCTCTTTACATAGAAAGAAACCAAGGATCTAAGAGGCTAAGTATCTGCCCAAGGTTACACAGCTAAGCAAGTGGTAGAGTCAAACTTTAATTTGGGGCTTTTTGCCTATGCGGTGTGCCCCAAAGCCTCTTTAGAAAATATCTTTTAAAGGCTCTGGAAAAGTCTTCCAGGAAGAAACATCAGCCCGAAAGGCCAAGAGGTAAGGCAGGACCTGAAATCTAGAGAGCTTTGCCCGCTATATGGTGTATGTCATCAGTCCCCACCGGATAAGCAGGGCCAGGCACCGCAGTTCAGGCCTGTGGGCCTGTGGGCCTGAGACAGACATCGGGGGATGGCGGACTATGTGTAGTTGGATTAGTTAAGAGGCAGCCTTTTGGAGAAATACAGAATGAAAAAAGCTAAGTGAATTTTCAGCTATCAGATTGAGCAAGATCCAAAAATTGATTACTCACCCTGTCGGCAAAGCTGTGGGGAAGTAGCCTCTGCTCCGTTGCCAGTGTGAGTGCAGATTGCCCCATGCAGGGCAGTTTGGCAATAGCTCTCAACAGCACGAATCACATAGTGTTTGACCCAACAATTTCCAATTCTGGGAATTTATTTTACACATCCCTACACACATGTAACATGATGTATGTACAAGGTTATTGATCCCAGTGTTGTTTGTAATAACAAAAGACTGATAGTATCCTAAATGTTCACCCATAAGTGACCACAGCTGGTTTAATAGATTATGGAACAATGGATGTATTATTTTGGATAATACTAATTGCTATAACACGTAAGCCCCAAATTTCAGTGGCTTAACAAAGAGAAATTTATTTCTCTCCCACATGAAGTCCAAAATGGGTGCTTCTATGCAAGGGCTGACTCAGGGATCCAGGCTCCCTTCTTCTAATCGCTCTACCCTCTTCCACCTGTGAAACCCAACTTCACCATGTACGTTAAGCCAGGAATGGGAAAGACCATGGAGGTTTGTATGGAAGAGTTTTTATAGACCATGCCTGTAAATGTAGATAATCACTTTCATATTCTATCACAAGACCACTATCACTCACATCAAGTCACAAGGCCACATTTAACTGCTGGGAAATAGAGTCTAGCTGTGTCCAGGAAGAAGAACAGTTTTGGTGATCACTAGCTGTCTGTACCATGGTGAAATCAAATGTAGCTGTAAAAAAGAATAAGAAAGGTCTTTATGTACTAATATTATTATGTAAAAAAAGTAAGATACAGTATCACTTGTGTAAAAGGGGGGAAAGTGTATATTCATGTTTACCTGTGTAGGCATAAGTAAGCTCTGCAAAGATGCAAGCAACTTACCTGTCTGGGTAGGGAGTGGGCAACTGTGTGGACAGGGAATAGGGTAGGTAGGAGACTTCTCTATATACTCCTGATTTTAGAGTTATGTAAATATATTAACTTATTAAAAAAGCTAAAGAGACCTTGACCAATCCAAACGTACTGAGCAAAGAGGGGAGAATTTAGATACAAAAACTTGGGATAGAAGTTGGGAAGAGCAAAGGAGAGCATGGGTTCAGGGCAGAGGCTGGGCAGCACATCCTGGAGAGATTCTTTTGAGCCCCTTAGCAGGCAGCTGCAGTGGTTTTTTATATAACCGTGTCCTGAAGGCTTCTGGGGACAACCAGAAATAGATGCTTGCAGAGCACTTTAGAGCGAGCAGGCTCACTTTGCTAGATAAAAGTCAGGACAGATGTCAGAGGAAGTAGAACCTGAGTTGGTTTTGGTACAAGCAGTCCTTGCTTCAGAGCAAAGTGGAGGGGCAGTAGAGTGCCCCCATTCTGTCCTTGACTTGGTGCATGTGTCATCCATCCCTCTGGTTGGATTGGTTATAAGGCAAGGATCTAAATGAAGTGAGTTCTTATTCTTTTTGGGTTTTTTTGGCCGCTCCATGTGGCTTGCGGGATTTTAGTTTCCTGACCAGGAATCAAACCCTGGCCACCACAGTGAAAGCACTGAGTCCTGATCACTGAACTGCCAGGGAATTCCTGAGAGTTCTTATTCTTAACGTGCTCTAATACTGATAGGTCATATAATTTCTGTTTATTCATTTATTCATAGATATTTGAATATCTACCTCGTCCAGATATTATAGGTGGCAAGATTATTACAATAAAGATGAAAAATGTGGTTTTCAGAATTCCTGCCTACAGAAGGCTGTTCAGTCCAGGGATGGCCTGACCCGTTGCTCTTCAGTGGGCAAGAGGCACTTAATACCGTGGTTTTGGAGGTCTTGCCCACTGTATTGTGTTTCTGCATCATTGTCTCACTGTTTCTTCCTCTTGCCCTTGAAGAGTTCCTAAAAATGCACCCCTGTGTTTCTGACCTTTCTCAGGGCAGCATTGACGTGAGCCGTGTGGCTGTAATGGGACATTCATTTGGAGGGGCCACAGCTATTCTGGCTTTGGCCAAGGAGACCCGATTTCGGTGAGTTTCCCAGTGATGCTGCTGTTAGCTCCACACACCATACATTCATTCAGCATGTATTTTGTGCTAGGTACTATTTTGGGAGGTGGGGATTCAGTGGTGAAGAAGAAAGCAAGGTCTCTGATTTTATGGAATTATGTTGCTGTGGGAGGAGACTAGTAAACAAGTAATCGAATCCCTGGCACCCAAGTGCATCGACGAAAGTAAAATAGGCTAATAAGCTGGAGTATGTGGACGCTTCGTGGAGAAAGTGACATAAGCTAGACTCAAAGGCAAAGAAGCCAACCACATAAAGGTCTAGGAGAAGATCATTCTAGGCAGAGAGAACAGCTAAAGGCCCTGAGGTGGAAATAAGCTTTTTGCTGTTTCAGTGTGGGAGGACCATAGTGAACGAGGGGGAAGCGATTCAAGGTGTGATTGGGGAGATAAACAGGGGCCCGGTCATGGGGCCTTTTGGCCAGAGTAAGGAAGTTAGATTTTATTCTAAGTAGGACAGGAAACCATTGAAAGATTTTAAGTATAGAAAAATCTTATTTACATTTAAAAGCCACTATGTGAAGAGTGGGTTGTAGCAGGATAAGGCTGGAAACAAGGAGGCTAAGTAGAAGGAGGCTATTTCAGAGTCAAGGTGAGAGATGAGGGATTTGCTTTAGGGTGGAGGTAGTGGGATGGAGAGAGGTGAAGGGAGCCAGGATAGGTTTTAGAATTTTCAGGACTTAGTGATGTTTGAGGTGAAGGAAAGAGAGGAATCAAGGGTTTTCGTCTGTGTGTCCATCATTTGAGTGGAAGATGATTGTCCTTTATTGAGATGGAGGAGACTGGAGGAGCACTGGGGGTGGGGGAGAGTAGGATGCTCATCTTAGGGCCTTAGTTTTGCCCTTGGTGACAGAGATTTCTGCTGGACCAACTGGCCATGACTTTGAGTTGTGGCACCAAGGAGGCTTTCCCTGACGTTCCTGCCACGTATGCTCTGGGCTTACTTAGCAGCTTGTGCAATCAGGGCACTAAACTGTATTTTGCTACCTTGTGTGTTCTATCTCCACTGCTATTCTGGGAGCTCCAGGGAGAGCAACAACTGTGTCGTTTATCTCTAGATCCACAGCACAAGGCTAAGCCCATAGTAGGTACTTGATGAGGTGAATGAATGAATGAATGAGTAAATGAATGAAGTGCCATTCTGTGTGACTCAAGTCAGCTGCCTGAGCATAGATCCAAGAGAAGGAGGTGGTCTGATCCTTCTTTTCAGAGAGTTTAAAAATCTAGAAGGATTTTTGGCGACAGGTAAAAGTGATCTCTATCCAAGATCCTAACTGAAGGGTATGGGCCCTGGTTCCCCTTCCTGGCTCCCTGAGCTTTTTACCCCACTGAAGGGAGAACTACCCTAATTGTTCTTGCTTGAGTTTCTACATGGCAGTTCCACATGTCTGGTCCTGTTCCAGGTGTGCTGTGGCTCTGGATGCTTGGATGTTTCCTCTGGAACGTGACTTTTACCCCACGGCCCGAGGCCCTATATTTTTCATCAATGCTGAGAAATTCCAGACAATGGAGAGTGTCAACTTGATGAAGAAGATTTGTGCCCAGCATGACCAATCCAGGATCATAACTGTCCTGTGAGTAAACTCCAAGATCGTGATCCCCAGTGTCCTCTCCATTTTCTACTCAGCTGTGCCTCCCGTAATTTCCTCTAAATTATCCAGAAGTTCTACCCATGGATAGAATACATAAATACCTCCTGAATTTCAAAATCTTAATTCCTTTGGAATTTCATATCTGTCCTTGTTTTCCACTTAGCTCCACCTACAGTGATTTATTCACTAGTTTATATGACTTTATGACAGGGTATTAAGGGATTATGTGTTAGAGAGGAAGAGGTGTGGGTCTGGGTGGACTCCAGGAATCTCTAATCTCATTTGGGAATTTTATTGAGTCTTTTGAAGGGTATGGATATAGTAGACCTTTGACACTCACAAGATGGATTTTTAGAGACTTTCATGAATACCTAAATTCAGGTATCTTCCATGAACCATCTATTCCCTGCCTGAGAGAAACCACATTCTCTTCACTTCCATCATCAACACTGTCAGATGGTTTGATTTTAGGAGGCATTTTTCACAGAGAGATTTTGAGTGACTTAAGAAATGAACTTTAGGGCTTCCCTGGTGGCACAGTGGTTAAGAATCCGCTTGCCAATGCAGGGGACACGGGTTCAAGCCCTGGTCCAGTAAGATCCCACATGCCGCGGAGTGACTAAGCCCGTGCACCATACCTACTGAGCCTGCACCTAGTGCCTGTGGGCCACAACTACTGAGCCCATGTGCCACAACTACTGAAGCCCACATGCCTAGAGCCCGTGCTCCACAACAAAAGAAGCCACCACAATGAGAAGCCTGCACACTGCAACAAAGAGTAGCCCCTGCTTGCCACAATCAGAGAAAAGCCCACGTGCAGCAACGAAGACCCAATGCAGCCAAAAATAAAATAAAATAAATAAATTTATAAAAAAAAAGAAATGAACCTTACATAGGAAGTGGCTTAGAGCTATAGGTGCGGGACTAAAGTCTCACTGACAAGTCTCTGACTTGGTCCTGCCCTGTACTTGAGGCAAATAGCCCACATGATTCTAGGATCCCAGGTCCTATTTCAGCAAAATGACAAGTAACTACATGTCATGGACCTATGGACTCATTCAGGTGGTTGAAATGCCAGATCCAAAGCCTGGACTGCTAGGGGTCTGCTCAGTAGGCCATGGCTTCTTCCCTTGCCCATCTTGGCCCAGGCTGTCTTCCTTGGGGCCAGCCCCTCTCCTTTCATTTTGATTTCATGGCAGCAGAGGACTGCTTGACAGTTTCCCTAAGCCATTCAGATCCAGGATAACCGTGACCTCTGGAGGGGAGGGAGAGCATTTGGGAAGGGGTACACAAAAACTGCGGATTTAGCTCTTTTTTAAAAAAAAATAATTTTTTTTTATTTATTTATTTTTGGCTGCGTTGGGTCTTTGTTGCTGTACACAGGCTTTCTCTAGTTGTGGAGAGTGGGGACTATTCTTCGTTGCAGTGCACGTGCTTCACGTTGCGGTGGCTTCTCTTGTTGTGGAGCACAGGCTCTAGGCAGGCAGACTTCAGTAGTTGTGGCACGTGGGCTCAGTAGTTATGGCTCACAGGCTCTGGAGCGCAGGGTCAGTAGTTGTGGCTCATGGGCTTAGTTGCTCCGCGGCATGTGGGATCTTCCCAGACCAGGGGTCGAACCCATGTCCCCTGCATTGGCAGGCAGATTCTTAACCACTGCGCCACCAGGGAAGTCCCTGGATTTAACTCATGACAAGATATTATTTCTTAAACTGAGTGCTGGATACTCAAGTATCCATTATATTTTTCTTTATACTTTCGTATGTGCCTTAGATAATCCATTTTAAAGTCAGTTTTTCTGCATGATATCAAATAGAGTTTAACATTTAGATCTTCCTTCCCTCATTGAATTGACTAGTAAATTTAGTTATGAGTAATTTAGCTAGAAATGAACCTAGTGAGAATTTCACCTTCAAATTAAGTGCATTTGATGTCAAAGGACTTAAATTCTGATCTAGAAACACTCTTTTACCAGCACTTGCCCTAACTTTTCTGATTACTTAAAGGCAAGTTATTTCTTTTTCCTGTTTACTTTGTGTACAGTTCTGAGCTAAAGATGGAGCTGATAAGTTTTGTGAATGTTCAGAAGTCACTGGGTAAAAACCATGGAGTGATAGTTTATAATAATGTGGGAATGGCAGGTCTGTGATAGTTTATAATAACGTGGGAATGGCAGGTGCTGCAGACCTCGCCTCAATGCCCCATCCGCTCTCCAGCTGACTCTGCCTTTTCCCTGCATAGTCCGGCCTTATGGTCTAGGAGTTGAAGCAGCTTTGAAGACAGGTATACCTCCTTTCAAATCCTAGCTCCATCCCTTACTAGCTGTGTGAACTTGGGCAGATCATTTCTCTCCTCTGAAATGTCAAAGAGGAAAATACTTCCCTTACAAGATTGTTGTGAAAATTAAGTGAGATAATGCATGTAAAGCACCTTGCACATTGTAGGTGCTTAAATATTTATGTGCCCTAGCCTCCAGAGCCCTACCAGATACTTGTTTTTCTTTTCTTTTAGTGGTTCTGTTCATTGGAGTCAAACTGACTTTGCTTTTGTGGCTGGTAACTGGATTGCTAAATTCTTCTCCACTCAAACCCATGGGAGCTTGGACCCCTATAAAGGTCAGGAGACTGTGGTGCAGGCCATGTTGGCCTTCCTGCAGAAGCACCTTGGTAAGGAGAGAACTGGGGCTCGTGGGGCAGCTGGGGGGGGTGTCTCTTAGGTTTCCCTGCACAGTGGTCTATACTGACATGTCTCGGATCAGGGAGATTTATGGCAAAATTTGAATGAAGGAGAGAGTTACATAGAATTCTAGAAAGAACACTTAGCTGAAAGTTTGGAGATCCTGATTCTGTCTCTTACCACCTGAATGACCTTGGCCTAGTCATTTAACTTTTCTGAGCCTTGGTTTCCACATTGTAAATGGAACATTCACCTCTCTCTACTCCACTACCTCTGTTCTCACTCATTAGCACTCACCTTATCTGTGTTGTGGAGGAGGTTATGACGACAGATCGGCTAAATTGAGGAAGTGCTATTTAAAAAAAGAAAAAGCATAGAAGGATGATGACTAATGTCATAAATCACAGGCCAGCAAATGGCAAGACCTGTAGAGGTCTTTGGTCCAGCCTCCCACCCAGAGAAGACATCCGCTCATATCTTCTCTGCTGTGTGGTCACGCAGCATGGAGAGTGTGCTGCTCTGAGGGTCAGCCCTCTCCGTCACAGGAAACTTCAATAGTTTTAAGAATTGATGTTCTAGTTAGGCTTTTTTTGGTTACAAGGACTAGAGATCCACTAATTTACCTCGAGAAGAAAGGAGAGTTTGTTTATGAGAGTACACCTGGCGAGGCAGGGAAGGGAAAAGTTACAGGAACCGAGGTAGCTTGTAGGACTGACTTCTCTCTGTCTCTCTGTTGGGCTCAGTCTCTCTATCTCTTCCTCTCATGACATCTCTGTTTCTCTTTGCTCCGGTCTGCATTTTTCCTCTTTCCACTCTGTACTTTTACTCTTGCGGAGAGCATCTGCTTATTCACTGTTTCTGCTTCCTTATCACTTCGGTTGGCTTGAACCCCTTGCGGCTTGCTTTCTCTCCTCGTGGCATCCTTTCATCTTCAGCTCCCTCTGTTCACTGCCACACTTCTGGGATTTCTTAGACCAGATTGCCAAGAGAAACAACTGGGTTGTACCAGCTCATCTTTACGGGCAAAACACATTGTAGGCCACTGCCCAACCCGGGCCCGGAGCTCTCTTGATCAGATGTCCCTTTCTGATCCAGTCAGAATGGAGTAGGCTACCATTATCTGTGCAAGGCTGATCCCTCAGCAGGTGCTGGGTGTAAGGCAGCTTCCTTCAGAACGGAAGTTAGGTTTGACCTAACTCTAACCTAAGACCAAGATCTGATTCTTTGTAACTCCTCCCCACTTGCCCTGGGTATCCCCTCAAGAGCTACCCTGAGAAGCCTCAGACCCCTGTACATGGCAGCTCTTTAGATATTTGAAGTCACCTATGGTGTCCTCTCTGAGTTTTCTGTTCATTAAGCTAAATGTGCCTGGTACCTCCACCTGTTCCCTGTGCAGTTTCCCATGGGGCCATTTATTTCCCCCTTTGAATGTGCTGTTTGTTGGTGTGCCTTTTAACATGTGCTGCCCTGACTTGAACACGACATGCCAGATGTGGTCTGGCCAGTGTCTGGTACAGCAGGACTGTCACCTCTGAGCTCTGGACACTAGACTTCTAGTTGGATGGCCTGAGTGTATTAACCTTTCCACCAAATGCCAAACAAATCTGATTTGGATTGAGTTTGCTTTTAAAATGTATCTGTCCTATTTTGAATGTATTGACTTTTTGAACCTAAATTTACATTTTAATATTTATGCCTGTTCATTTCATCTTGCTCATCATGAGCCATTGTGCCAGCATGGGTTTAGAGCCTTTAGGGTTAATAGAGACCTTAGAGCATCATTCTTATCACTTGGTAGGAGAGGAATGGATCCATGTCTCAAGACTTTAACGGGGCCTGATTACATGGTGCTCAGCCCACTTTCCCTGTTTCCTCTTAGGCATCATATCATTAGGGAAGAGCTAAAGTTGACAGGGGAGCCCACCATGGCATGATTGCTCTCCCTTGAGTAGCAATGTCCATTGAGCTAAGATACTCACTATTGGAGACCAGCAGAAGATTAGGAGAGTCTTAGATTGTAGGAAGATTGTTGAGGACGTGCTTTATGCCAGGCCTTCTGCTAAGTACTTTAGTTACATTAGCATGTGTAATCCTGCAGATGGCCCTTTCCGATGGGTGCTTTTATTATTAACTCCATTTTACAGACGAGGATACTGAAGCTTAGAAAATTTAAGTAATTCATCCAAGGTTATCTGGTTAGTAAGTGGCAAAGCCCGAATGCCCCCTAGGCTGTCTGATTCGAAAGCCCAGGTGCTTCATTGCTGCACTGTTCTGGCAGTGGCTTTGCTGACCCAGGGATGCACTGAGTCTTCGGGAGACACAGAGGACAGGCCCTAACTCTGACGGAAGGGAAAGGACAGCTAGGAAAGGAGGCTCCCTAGACAAAACGATGCTTGTCTTTAATGTTAGAGATGATTAACGCTCACTAGGCAGGGAGGGGCCGAGGGTCTTCTAGACAGAGGCACAAAGACTGGTGTGGGCTTGGTCAGTTTTGAGAAGCTGTGTTTAGTGTATCTGGAGTTCAGGATAGTGAATTGTTGGAAGATAAAGGTAGAGAAGTGGGCAGAAACCAGATCTAAAAGCCCATGTATTTGCTGAAATAAGTTTGAATTTTTAAAAAAATTTATTTAATTTATTTTTTATTTATTTTTGGCTGCGTTGGGTCTTCGTTGCTGCATGCGGGCTTCCTCCAGTTGTGGCAAGCGGAGCTACTCTTCGTTGCGGTGCACGTGCTTCTCATTGTGGTGGCTTTTCTTGTTGTGGAGCACGGGCTCTAGGTGCACGGGCTTCAGTAGTTGTGGCTCGCGGGCTCTAGAGTGCAGGCTCAGTAGTTGTGGTGCACAGGTTTAGTTGCTCCGTGGCATGTGGGATCTTCCCGGACCAGGGATCGAACCCATGTCCCCTACGTTGGCAGGCGGATTCCTAACCACTGCACCACCAGGGAAGTCCCATAAGTTTGAATTGGGCTGTGAGTGTCCTTGGTGGGTTCTAAGCAAGGGATTGTCATGATTAGACTTGTGTTTGTAGTCTGGCTGCATCACGGAGGATGGGTGAAATGGGGCAGGTTGAGAGCCTGCCCAGCAAAGAGCCCAGCTAGGAGGCTCTTGCAGTATCCAAGTGATTAAGAGATAAGACAGTGAAAAAAGGCAAAGGCTCTCAGCTTGGGGTAATTAGTTTTGCAAAGAGAGAAAAGCTTTTTGGTGGCCATTTCCCACAGTACTTTGTCACGTGGGAAACTAAAATAGGTTGTAGGTGGCTCAAGTGAACTTCTCACCACTTCTAAAAAATACCTGTGATCCTAAAAAATACCTCTGAGAGCACATGTTCCGCTGACACAGGGATTGTGTTACCTTCTGTTAAGAAGATTGGTGTTTTTTTCATATGAACTACATGTAGCTCATGTGTCTCCAGCTACTCATCCTCCCTCCGACTCTCCTGGAAGACCATTTCACACCTTCTTCTTTCTCTTCAAAGCTCTAACACCTTCCCCTCCATCCCGTCTCTCAGCTGCTTAACTTTGTCTCCCACTTCACTAAGAAAATGGAAGCAGTCAGTACCTCCTCAAAATCCCAACACTGCATCTACCTACCTTCTTCTTGCACATACTCAGCTTTCCGTCTGGTTCCTAGAGGTTCCTACTCAAGTTGTCTAACTGGGCCAACCCCTCCACCTGCACGGTGGATGTCACCCTCTTTGGTCTGCTCAGGATGATTGTGCCAGCAATTTTTTCCTCTTTACCTTAATCATCAATTTTTCCCCTCTGCTGGTTTATTTCATGCTGAAATTTCTCTTGAAAAGAATCTGTCTTGACCCACACTTTGCCCCCCAATTACCACGCTGTTTCCCTTTTCCTCATGATAGCAAACTCCTCACAAGAATGTCTTCACTGTCTCTGATTCTTCTCTTCCCATTCTCTCTTGAACCTACTCCAGCCAGCCTTTTGCCTCCCAGTCCTCCATGAAAACTGCCTTTGTCAAGGTCACCGGTGACCTTCACAGCACTAAATCCAGCGGTCACTTCTCATTCCTCATCTCACTGGAACTCTCAGCAGCTGCTGACAGAGTTGGTGACGCCCTCCTCTGTGAAGCCCTGTCTTTACTTCCAAGACGTCCCCCTGCGGATTTCCTCCCCTCTCACTGTCTGCTCCTCCTCCATCTGCTTTGCTGCTTCCAGGACTCAGTGCTTGGACCGCTTCTCTACCTGTATCTCCTCATGTCATCTAGTGTCATGGCTTTAAATGCCATATCTGTGCTGACAACTCTCCAGTTTATGTCTCCAGTTTGATCTCGCCCATGAACATGAGATTTATATAACCCACTACTCAACATCTCGACTTCTTAGGGACTTCACACACAAGAACGGCTTTCAACTGCAGTCTTTCCCTCCTCAGTTAATAGTAACTCCATCCTTCTAGTTACTCAAACCGAAGTCCCCATTCTTTTCTCTTACACCTCCCATCTCATCCCTCAGAGAATCCAATTGGCTCTACCTTCAAAATACAAATGGAAAGTAATCACTTGGGGCTTCCCTGGTGGCGCAGTGGTTAAGAATCCGCCTGCCAATGCAGGGGACATGGGTTCAAGCCCTGGTCCAGGAAGATCCCACATGCCACGGAGCAACTAAGCCCATGTGCCACAACTACTGAAGCCTGTGCGCCTAGAGCCCGTGCTCCGCAACAAGAGAAGCCACTGCAATGAGAAGCCCGCGCACCTCAACGAAGAGTAGCCCCCGCTCACCGCAACTAGAGAGAGCCCGCGTGCAGCAATGAAGACCCAACACAGCCAAAAATAAATAAATAAATAAATTTATTTTAAAAAAAGAAAGTAATCACTGGTCACCACCCCAACTACCATCCTGTCCAACTCTTCTCTCACTTAAATCACTCTAAGAGTTTCCTAACTGATCTCCCTACCGCCACCCTACACAGTCCTTTCTCAATCAAGTAGCCAGAGTGATCGTTTCAGAAAGGAAGCCAGATCTTGTCACTCTGCTGTTCAGGATCCTCCAGTGGCTCCCATTTCTCTGAGAGACAAAGCCAACACCCAGCGTCCCTCCTGCGGCTGCTCCCCGGGCCTACTTCACTGTCGCTGCACAAGCCTCCACACCCCAGGCACACTCTCGCTTCACACCTTTGCACTGCTGTTCCTGCTGCCTCAAATGATCTTCCCGTGTAGTCTCATGGCTCACTCCCACCTCCACATTTTTGCTCAAATCTCACCTTCCTAGTGAGACTCATGTTGCCAACCCTCTCTAAAATATTGTACTGAGACTTCCTTGGTGGCCCAGTGGTTAAGAATCTGCCTGCCAATGCAGGGGACACGGGTTCGAGCCCTGGTCCGGGAAGATCGCACATGCCGCAGAGCAACTAAGCCCGTGAGCCACAACTACTGAGCCTGTGCTTTAGAGCCCACGAGCCACAACTACTGAGCCCACGTGCCGCAACTACTGAAGCCCACACTCCTAGAGCCCATGCTGTGCAACAAGAGAAGCCACCGCAATGAGAAGCCCACGCACCGCAACGGAGAGTAGCCCCTGCTCGCCGCAACTAGAGAAAGCCCGCGCACAGCAATGAAGACCCAACACAACAAAAAATAAATAAATAAATAAACAAATTTATTTAAAAAACAAAAAACAAACCAAAAAACCATTGTACTGTCCCTTCCTCCTGTCACCCCCATCTCCCGGCCACCAGCACTGCTTCTGTCTGGCTCTCATTTTTGCCACAGCGCAGCTCACCTTTTCATATCCTATGTAGTTTGTTTTGTTTGTTGTTATCTCTGCCTCCTAGATTGTGAGCTCTGGGAGGATGAGGGTTTCTATTTGTCTGTGGCTGTATTTTTGGCACCAAGAACAAACTGTGGCACATAGTGGTGTGCTCAGTAATTTTTGAATTAATGAATATGTCGCCCTGTTTGTCAAGGACCTGTTCCATGCCAGGTTCTTGGCAGGGCCCTGGGGATCTGAAGATGAAGGAGAGTGGTCGCTGCCTTCTGTCCCAGGTTTTTTGTTTGTTTTGAACAAAAACACCATTTGCCTGCTCAGCTGTGTCCTACTCCCTCAGCCTGCGGCCTTGGACCCTTTCTGACTGTTCTCGCTGAGTCATTAGATCCATCTGCCTGTGGCCCCAGGGCCCCCTCTTGAATTGTACCCGGAGTTATGCTGCTTCATGATGTCGCTGTCCTATGCCATCTGCCCTTCACTGACATGGCCCTGCTTCCACATTCACTGGCTGGCGTGTGAGGGATCTGCTCTTGCTCAGCAATATCCATGGGCTTGGAAGTGGGCTTTCCACTTTCTCACCCTTGCTGACGGGGGTTTGAATTCTGTCTCTACCACTCACCATCTGTAATGGCTTTGGACAAATCAGGTAGCTTCACTGAGGCTCAGTTTCCTCAACTGTGAAATAGGGCCAATATGGTACTTAACACATAGGGATATTATGAAAATTAAATGAAACAATGAATGTTTAGCAAAGTTCCTGGAATGAGTTATCCTTCAATAAGTGCTACCTTGTTATTATTATCGTTACTGAGTTGTTATGGGTTAAGCAAGTCATTTATGAAGCACATGTATGAATAGTAGTTATCATTATTTCTTCCACCATCACAGCCACCGTAACCAGGCCTTTTAGTATCCCAGGTGCTCCTCTCTCTAGTATGACCCACTAAATCCATGGTAGCTACTCTTTGATCTAACCTTACAACCGTTTACCTAACCTGGTTTTTTTCTCATTCAGACCTGAACAAGGACTATGACCAATGGAACAACCTCATTGAAGGCATCGGACCATCACTAATCCCAGGGGCCCCACACCATCTGTCCAGCCTGTAGGCACAACTGGTCATTTGTGAAAGGTCACTGAGCTGAGTTCCCATTTGGGGCCTGCCCAGGGACATCCATGTCCTCCTATCAGGAAGTGGTCATCATGACCCTTCTGCACAGATTGAGAGGATGTAATCACACTGCTGATTGGATAACCGGGTACTTGGATCTTGGACTTGTTGATCGTAAACTCATGTTGGGACTTGGGTCACTCACTGATTGGCACACTGACTCTCTGGGGACTGAGCCCTGATGGTGTGGGGAACAGGCAGTGGGATGGGGCAAGGGAGGACCCAAGCCCCAAGCTGAGCACTGTGAATGCTATTAACCCAGCCAGCTGACTCCCTCACCTGGGGCCAGTGTGGCTTCTGCAGTGGAAGAAATGGAGCCAAAGGATGGAGGGAAAATTCCCACTGTCCGGACCTCTAGCCCAACCTGGTGCTATCTCTTCCTCCCCCTCCCCAGGGTTGCTTGGTGAATTCTAAACACTTTAGGTAGCTTTCTAGGATATGGACCACCATCAGATTTTCTGTTTATTTTCAAGCCTCTCACTGCATGAAACATAGCCTCAGGCATTTAGTCAGGATGAAGTTATACTTGTGAGCCCGTGGAAGGGGCAGACAGCATTGTCCTGATAGCATAAGGAGAGAGGCTGAGGGACAGCGGGTACCTCAGAAGCTCTGGATGTCTTAGAGTTTTGCTGAAAATGTAGTTTGACAGGGAACAACAGACATAAGTTGGGGTGGAGAAGGGAGAATAACATTGTTAAGTAGCCATTTGATCAGGCCCTCACCACAAAAGGGAGGGAGTTTGGTCGGTTCGAATTCAGGAAGCCATCCCTAGAGAGAAGTCTTAGGAGCACTTTGGTCTTGCCTCTTACCTCAGATATCGTGAGCCTCCAACTTGCTCAGAATCAGGGTGCTGTAGTTGTCTTCTGGCTCTGAGGCCTTAGTCTCAAATTTAAGTCAAGATATAGGTTGAATTTCCATTCTGTTCCATTTTTAATATGAATGATATTAATACTCATGTTTGCCTAATGATATGTTTGCCTAGAATATTTTCTGTATTTAAACTGTGTTGCAGCAAGATGGGGAGCCATCTGGAAGTAACTTTTCCTTCTGTATTTCTTTGGTTGCTTACCACTTGTACCCATGTGGAAAAAAACTTTGAAAGGAAAGGAAGTCTTCCTAGTGATCTAGTTCAAAGCTGTCTGGGAACATCAACCTGAAACACCCCTCTCCACTACTCTAGACCTCTCACCTCGGTCCAAGTAGGGGACCCCAGAGGAAGCAAGAGCAAGAGGGAAATGCGTCTCTACGCAACAGGGCCAAGGTCAGTGTCACCAAAGCAAGCTGGGACTGTCTCCCTTCTCTCAACAGCTATTCTTTCTCAGAGGTGAAACACCAGATCCACTGAGGCTGTGGACCCACCTGGGGAGGATCTGTGGATTCCAGTGAGACATAGCGTAAGGAGAATATCGTTACAGCCCTGGCTCTAGGGTTCTATAACGTGGTTTTGAGTCCAGGCTTCATCACTGCGAGCTGGGTAAATTTGAGCAAATTATGTTCTCTTTTTAGTCTCAGTTCCTGCATTTCTAAAATGAGGATCTGCATTATGAATAGTTAGGAGGATTAAGTGAAAAGATGGGTAACCCATGGATTATTTAAAAGTATGTTTCCTACTTTCCAAACATGTGAGATTTTTCTAGTTACCCTATGGCTGTTGTTTTCTAGCTTAATTGCTTTGGGTCAGAGAAAATGACCCACGTGGTTTTCATTCTGAGACTTGCTTGTTGCCTCAGTGTGAGGTCAATTTTGTAACTGTTCCATGTATACTTAATAAGGCTGTACATTCTGAAGTTGTTGGCTCGCTGTTTTTACTCAAGAACACATTATGGATTTCCTTCTATGAGAGCACATAGGGATAGATTGTAGGGCCTTTTAACCCCTAGACAGGGACCAGAGCCCCTCAGCAATCACAGAACCCTTGTGCCTGGGCTGGTTCTGCAGACGCTGAGAAGTCAGTTCTGACAGCATTAGAGCGTGAGACCCAACTTCTGCCTTAGACCCATAAATAATGCAGGTATATTTTGTAAATACCTGGACCCTTCCTAGAGAAAGAAGTTGTTCGGAAACTGGATCCATCTCCTCTCTTCAGTTCATGTTCTGGTAATGACTCATTTATCTGATGTCATTGGAGTAGGTGAATTTTCCTCACTGAAAATTCTCCTTTAAGTCACACAGTATTATATTGACGATAATATTGAAGGGTAATTTACCAAAAAGGTAATGCACACACTTCTTAATGTGATCTGACCTCATTTAACTTTTTAGAATGTTTCAATCAGGATAGATTCAATTATACAGTAGTAACAAACAATCTCCCAAAGCAGTAAAAGTTTATTTCTTGCCTATGCTTCTTGTCCTCTGTGGGTCAGCTCGAGACTATCCTCTGCACCATTTTTATCCTCACTTGGGGAACCAGGCTGGAAGAGCTGCCATTATCTGGAAATGTTGCCATTGGCCATTGTGGAGCAGGAAAAGAACATGGTGAAGCACCCACTTAGCCCTTAAAGCTCCTGCCCAGAAGTGACCCCCATTATTTCCATTCACATTTCATTGGCCAAAGCTAGTCATCTGGCCGTACCTAACATTCCATACCATCCCCAGAGAACAAAAACACCTGTGACCAGGTCTAATGCCAGCGCAGTGGCGCCCTCTGATCTGTGAAGATATGGAGAGCTGTTTGCACCTACACTACATGGCTCCCAGCTGCTGGCCTCTTAGTTCTTTTCATTGCTTTTCATAGTTTGTGTTGTCTCCCTTGTGGTCAGCCTGCCAGCCATTACTCTTCACTGCCTTGACTGTGCCACCCCCCAGCAGCTCTCCCTGTTCACTTCAAATTTATAACTTCTGATCAGCCATGTTATTTACAACTGTCTCAAGTAAAACTAAATAGTCACTGAGAGACGGCTTTAGGGACGTTCCTGCAACTAGAATGCACTGCCTTTAGTGCTTAGACTTTGTAATCCTTCCTTTGACTGCTCAGAGGGGGGTATCACAGGCCTTTGGTCTTTTGTCCCGGTTTTTTGTTAGCTTCCAGGGAATCAAAGGGCATCAGTTAAATGGACTTTTAAATAAGCAAGGTAATCCTGCATATTAATTGACATGTGCTGATAAATTGCATTCTAGAGAATCCTTTCCAAAAGCAAAGAAGATGTCTTGGGTTTCTTTTGCATCTTCTTGTTCCCCATACTGTTATAGGACCGTACCTGTGGAGGCATCCTAGTGGTATAGGTATATTGTGAAGTTTCTGTGCACAGAGTGGTGTGTCAGTCAGGAAGGATGGTAAGTAAATACAGGATGGGATGAAATCCTCATCCCTCCCACTTTCTGGACGTGTCAGGCTAAGACTGATTGGGTTCTTGTTATGCTCTCAGCAGTCCCCAAGCCCCTTGCCAGCATGTGTCCTGATACAGCTCCCCTGCTTGCCCTTCTTCAAGAAGACTACTGGGCTCTTGAAATGTCAATTGATGGATTCCAACTCTATGTCTTGGCCTTGTGGGGACCTTCGTCTGCCCCCTTTTTCTTCTGGGGCACCACTTACCCCTGGGCCTGCAAAGTGACAGAGGGACAGGAGAGGCCCGTACTCTGTACTTGGGACCTAGGAAGTCATTAGGAAGCTCACTTCTGTCCCATCACAGCCAGATGCAGAGGCGAAATGTCCCTGGCCATAGCTGCATGGAAAACGGTATTATCATCATCGTAATAGCCAACATTTATTGGGCCCTTACTGTGTGTCCCAGACTGTGCTCAGAGCTTTACATGCATCATCTCATTTGCTGTTCACAGTAGGCCCATGAGGTCAGGTGGGATTAGCCTCATTTTATGTATGAGGAAACAGAGCCATAGAGAAGTGATTTGATCAAGCTCTCACCAGAAAGAATTTGGCAAAACTGGAATTTAGGCATCAAGATCCAAGCTCTTAATCACTGGGCCATATGGCCTAATAGCTACACTTGGTTTTGCACCTTCCCCATCTCTTTAAACTGTCAGGTTCTGGACTTCCCTGGTGGCGCAGTGGTTAAGAATCTGCCTGCCAATGCAAGGGACACAGGTTGGAGCCCTGGTCCGGGAAGGTCCCGCATGCCGTGGAGCAACTAAGCCTGTGCATCACAACTACTGAGCCTGCGCTCTAGAGCCGGCGAGCCACAACTACTGAGCCTGCATGTCACAACTACTGAAGCCCGCACTCCTAGAGCCCGTGCTCCGCAACAAGAGAAGCCACCGCGATGAGAAGCCCGCGCATCGCAACGAAGAGTAGCCCCCGCTCGCCGCAACTAGAGAAAGCCTGTGTGCAGCAACGAAGACCCAATGCAGCCAAAAATAAATATAAATAAATAAATAAATAAATTTACAGAAAAAATAAACTGTCAAGTTCTGAGGAATGTAATTTCATGAGATTGAATCAAGAAAGTCAAACTCTCCAGCAATTTCTATATGACTTGTATTGAGATTCAGCAATATCCTTAGTGCTACTGAGAGGTGGGTTTGGGGGAGAGAACTGAGCTTTGCCGAGGACTGTGGACCAGGTGCTCTGCTGATTTGCCAGATGAGGAAAACAGTTCAGGGACGAAGAACATGGTCAGAAATCAGACAACTCGAACGCTATTAGCCCTGTGACTCTACGCTAATTTGTTAACTTTTATGAGCTTCAATTTCCTCATTTGTAAAATGGGAATTCTGATAGTATTTACCTCTTAGGGTTGTTGTAATAATTGAATGAAATAATGCATGTTAAGCTCTTAGCACAGTGTCTATATTAAGGGCTTAATAAACATTAGCCATCACTAGTATTGTTTTATTTGGTCCTCCTTACGTACCCATAAGGTTAGGTATAATCTGCCCTTGTGCTTAATGGCCCCAAATGGTCTTGGTCTAATTCTTATTCCAGCTTCTCCAGTTTCAGTGAGCTTCCTCACATGAAGCCTGCTAACTGCCACTCAGCTACTACTGTCGTGGAAAGGTGGAGCTGGATGGAGAGAGACAGTTTTTCCATTCTTTTCGCTCTGATCTCCCTGCTCCTCCCATCAAAAATCAAAATCCACACCACGGTTCTAGCTGTGCAAGTTCTCTTCACCACCAGGGAGAGGCTACACTCCTAGGTTCTGGTTTGGGTTTTAATTTCACACCCAATCATCCAAACACACACATCTAAGCACCAGATGTAAACTGAAGGTCCTGAAATGTTGAGTGGGAGACTCAGAGAAGGTCTGTGTAGAAGTTGGCCAAAGGGACGAGGACCTGGAGATAGGGAGTTTGTTGTAGAGGCTAGTTTATGAATTTTTGTCTGCTGCCTTTGAGTCTGAGGTCAGGGGGTTAAAGTGCCCCGTGACCTCCTCAGGAGAAACTCCCAGGCCTGAGAATGGCCTGTGAATGACCTCTGCCCAGCTCTCTCCCTCGCTGCCATATCCGATTCCTGCGAAGTCCTCTTGTTTCTTCCCTCGCCATGGTGCTCACGCGCAGCCCATCCTTTCCATTTCACTTGAGTTTAGTCCCTCCATCAACTCACCCTGGAATAATTTTTACAGCCTCCTGGACTCGAACCTCTCTTTTCCCTTGCATTCTGCCACCAGATCTGCCTGACACACCACTTTTATAACAAAATACCAGCCTGGAAGTGTGGTCTAACAGAAAGATGACCAAACTAATTGTCTGGAGCCCCGGGTTCTTGTCTTGACTCTCTCACTGTCCCTTACTCTGTGACCTGTGTGTATGCTTTCCTCTCATGACTTCAGCTTCCCTATCTGCCAGCTGGGATGTGGGGTGGTGGTCGAGTCTCTGTCACCGAGTTGTCAAGAATCTACAAGATTCCCTTTCCTCTGTAGAATTGCATCTGTGCCCCTTGCTGTCTGTTCTTTCCTAACCTCTCCTGTCCTCTGCTTCTTTACCGCACATTCTTCTTTTTCCCCTTAATATGCCCACCCATCCCCCCAACAAACATGCACGCCCTTTCTCGTGATGTTTTTGTGCTTGCAGGGCCTCCCAAACACCACGATTCGTTTAGGCCCATTTCGAGTCCCACCTCGTCTATGAGAGCCTTCTTGATTAGATTCAGCTAACATTTGATCCCTTGGCCTCCTGCTCCCCAAGAGACATAGATTCTGTGCCATATTTAGTATTTCACTTTATTACATTATTCCAGGAGCAGGACCCATCTGTTGGATGGGAAAAGCATCCTCTTGTTGACTGACATGGGGAGCAGAGATTGCTGTCCCCTCCCCACATGCCCCCATCAGCAGGCTTCTTTTTCCCCAGCCAGACTTGGGAGCAGCTGGTGTTCATCCAGCCCTCAGATGTCTCCAGCTGCTCCTGCTTCCTTTTTTTTTTTTTTTTTTTGGTTTTCCCAGATCCCAGCTGTGGGGCCCAGGGCAGAGCCAGTGACAGAGCGGCCAAGGGCAGGTGGAGTAAACTGAGATCCATGGACATGTAGCATTTGAGAGTTAAAAAGAGGGCAAAACTGAGCACATATCCCACCAGTGTTGAATGAGGGAAAGTAGTTTGCCAGCTTATTTTTCCCATCTTGCTTTCATCTAAAAAAAGAAGCTGCTCAGAAATACAGTCCTCAGCCTGCTAAACCAGATGGTCCCTAGATGCTCAGCCTGCCAAGTGTGCATATATAATTATTCATTTTCATGGAATCACACCCAGGTCTGAATTCAGACACTGACACTTTCTTTTGCCATTTGATCTAGAGCCAGTGAACCCTTCTGAGCCTTTCTTTCTTCTTCTGTAAAATGGGGTCACTAGGGTCTGCCTTGCCCACCTCGGGATTTTTTGGGGGGAGAGGGTTTCAATATAAAATGTAAGAGCGCTTGGTAATTTACAAAGCACTAGACAAGTATATTTTGCTGTTAATAATAAAAGGGCCATATTTTGTTTTTGCCATAGCGTGCTACTACTTAATGAGCACTTGTTCTGTGCCAGATACTGTGCTAAGTGCTTTACCTACCTTGCATTTAACCCCAACAACATTCCTGGAAGGAAGTGCATGTTGCCCATACAACAGATCAGGAGAGTGAGGTTCACAAAGATTTGCTAGTCCAGCCATAGTCACCGGGCATGTATGTAAGTGCTGGAGCCAGGAACCTAAACTTTTGGGTTCCAAAGGCAGTGCTCTTAATTCCTGTTCATTCCTATCTAACAAAAAGAAAGCAGTTCTTTACCCTATGGAAGCTAAAATACCCCACAGTTTGATCTCCAGTAAATGTCCTAAGCAGTTGGGTCATGCAAAGAGCCATTCCTGTTGAAGACCTGACTGAGTCCTAACAGTATACTTTGAGTTGCTTTTCTAGTGGTAGAGGTAGACTGGTTCCATCCATCCATCCATCCATCCATCCATCTACTCATATAAAGTTAACAATTCAGGGAACATATCTATTAGTACTGTACTCTATAAACAATGGAGCGAACCAGCTGGCAGAAAAAAATTTTTTAAGTCTCTAACCCACGTATTGTAGATTCATGATTTTCAGCTCTAGATGCACGTCAGAATCACTTTGGAACTATATAAAAATACAGATGCCCTGGCCATGTCTCCAGAGACTCAGAGAAGCTCATTCAGAAAGAATAATGTGGGGACCAGGGGTGTGTGTGTGTGTGTGTGTGTGTGTGTGTGTGTGTGTGTGTGTGAGAGAGAGAGAGAGAGAGAGAGAGAGATAAACTCCAGGGGTATTTCTGATACGCAAGGGTTTTGAAAACCCTTGCTATGGTTGAACACTATTAGCCTATTTTACCTTCTTTTATGGATCAGGAGTAATTGCTAGCTGGAAATATGGAATCATTAAATTTTAGAATTGCAAGAGCCCTTACATCTTTTGGTCCAAGAGGAAACCAAATCTCAGAAAAATTCATCAGGTAGTTGCCAGACTTTAAAATCCAGATCTTTTGACTTCCAGTCTAGTGCTTTAGATACATCCATGGGTAACAGGGTTTTGTCGAATTATTAAGAAAATCCTCAGGACCCATTCACCATGACATCCATGATTTCCAGCCACCATACCTTGGAGTTTTTGTAGGGAAGGAGCCTGGACTAGACTCAAATGGCTGTTCTCATATGTGTTCATTCATTCTATAAGTGCTTACTGGAGCCTGCATTATGGCTGGCCCTGTCCTGGAACTGGATCTAGAGGGCAAGAAAGGCAAGTCACAGGAGGGCCGCATGTGATGAGTGCTATAATAGGGAGAGTATCAAGCTCAGAAGTGCCACCCGGTGTTCGATTCAACTTCAGCAGAGGAGAGGCTAAAAAGTCTTCACAGAGTATCATATACTTGAACTTGTCATTTGTATTAGTTATCTATTGCTGTATAATAAATTACCCCCAAATTTAGCAGCTTAGAACAGCAAACATCATCTCACACTTTATGGCTCAGGAGTTCTGGAATGGCTTAGCTGAGTGGTTCTGGCTTAAGATCTCTCATGAGGTTGCAGTCAAGATGTCAGCTGGGATTTCTGTCATCTGAAGGCTTGACTAGGATTGGAGGATACACTTCCAAGCTGGCTCACTCACATGGCTGTTGGCAGGAGGCCTCAGTTCCTTACCACGTGGAGCTCTCCATAGGGCTGCCGAAGACATGGCAGCTGGCTTCTCCCAAAGCAAGTGATCCAAGAAAGGATAAGGTGGAAGCTGCAATGTCTTTTATGACCTATCCTTGGAAGTCATACTCCATCATATCCACACAGGTCAGGCCTATTCAGTGTGGGAGGGGACCACACAAGGGCATGAATACAACGAGGTGGGGATTATTGGGGGCCATCTTGGAGGCTGGCTGCCTTGTTGTTGAAGATGAATGGAGTTTTCCAGATAGATGAGGGAGAAGAAAGACCTTCCAGGCAGAGGAAATAACATGTAAAGGCACAGAAATGTAAACATTAGAGCAGAGCATGGTCAGGACATCGTAACTGGCTTGGAGAAAACAGGTGAGAAATAGGGATATAGGGGCGCTTACTGAAGAAATCAGAGAAGGCCTTCTATGCCAAGTGAAGGAGTTAGGCCTTTATCAGGTAGACCAGTGGTTTTCAAAAGTTTCTGCATATTGGAATCACGTGAGGAAATTTTAAAACTTCCAATGCCAAAGCTGCACCCGTATCAATTAAATAAGAATCTCTGGGAGTGGACCTGGACACCAGCAGTTTTTAAAGTTTCTCACTTGATTCCAATATGCAGCCAAGGTTGAGAAGCAGTGCAACCTCTGCTCACCTAGGAAAAGAAATATTAGAACTAGAAAGGCCCTATCATCAGTACTCACCCCCTCACTCAGATATTATACGTTTCATCATCTCTACCAACAAGTAAGCAGAACTATCTAAACTTTAGCAGCCCTGACTAAGTTCTCAGCATCCTAAATTGCCTGTTATTTATAAACTTCCAAACCTAATGTTGATGCCAATGTTCTTAGATTAACATAAGCACTCTAGAGGGTTTTTTTTCTCCCCACTTAACACTGTGTCATATATGCATTTCTGCGCGGTCCTCACATCCAACAGTCTGAGGCAGTAGAGTGTAAAGCTTAGGGGCATGGCCCTCCGAGTCAGATGGACCTCTGGATTTGAGTGCTGAGGACATCACTTATCAACTTGCTGGATGATTTAACCTCTCCAGGCTTCAGTTAACGCATCTGAAAGATGGTGATAATGCCTACCTCAAAAGATACTTGAGGATGTTAAATGAGATCATGTGTGTCAAGACCTCTGCCTAGTGCCTGGCATGTAGTTAGTGTTTAATAAATGTTTGTTATTATTCAGCATTCCAAATGGCATTTTAACATTCTGTTGCATCAACTCTCCGCCCCCTCCCCTCCCCCTCCCCGAGTCTGCTTAGCAGTTCTCTCCGTTGCCAGGGTATTTGAGCCATTTCTAGTCGTTTTTAGCTATAATATTATACATTTCTTTGTAGAAATTGCTGGGGTGTTTTTTTAAAAGTTATTTCCCTAACTTATTAGGTGTGGAATCTGAAGATTGGAGAGGTAAAGTAACTTGTCAAACAAAGGTCATACTGCTTTTTAGTGGCAGAGCTAGGACTAGGGACCAGGTCCCAGACACCCTGAGTCTTAACCGTTTGTTCTTTCTACCCTGCCACCCAGCCCCCATACTCACTGGAGACTTGAAGACTGGCCCTTCTTGCCTTCTCTTCTCCAGGCTGAATGAGTCAGATCTCCCATTGTATCCTCTGACACCTCCTCTCCCACCCTTTCATCATCTTAGAGGTCCCTCATCATCCCAGTATAATTGGAGCAGCATCTCTGCTTGTCCCCTGGGGAGTGGGAGCAGACGATGACTAATGCTTTGGAGACCCTGACTCATCTCTCGGCCCTTCTGGATCTCTGTTGGTTGATGTTGTGCCGTCAGATGGGGATGGGGATCCTGTCTGATTCAGACGTACCCCTCCCTCCTACCTGGACTGCTGTCTGACTTCCTCAAACCCACCTTCTCAGAACAGTAGAGTTTAAAGGGACCAGAGAGACCATTCTCTATCCCAGCCCCTGTTATTTTAAAAACTGAAGAAACTGAGGCTCAGTGATACAGGTTGATCAGTAGCAGATCTGGGACTGGGACCTGAGCCTCCTGACTTCCAGTATGGTGTTGGGGAGAGGGCACTGGAGCCAGGCAGGCCGGGGTGTGAGTCCCAACTGTGTGAACTTGGGCAAGTGAGTTAAATGATGCTCAAGTTCCTTTTCTGTAAAATGGTGATACCCAGCTTGAGGATGTTACAAGGGTTAAATGAGATAATGAATGTAGAGAATGGAGCGCTGTGCTCAGCAAATGGTAGTTATTAGGTACAGCACAGTAGTTATTAGGTATTAGGATTTAGAGCTTGGGCTTTGGAATCAGAGAAACTATTCAAGTCCTAGATACCCACTTATCAGCTGTGTGGTCTTGGACGACTTGGTTCAACAAGATCTTGCTTTAACAAGAGCTAGTACTTACTGAATTTCCTTGTTCCAGGCGTTATGCCAAGTGCCTTAGAGATATTATCTCATGTAACTGTCCCAACAATTTTTTGAGATAGGTAACATCAATATTCTGATTTTATGAATGAAGATACTGAGGCGTGAATCAATTTATTTTCTGATTAATCTCTAGTTTGAATTCTTTTCTGCCAAACACACCCCTCTTCTCTCCCTCAGTGCCTAAGAATTTTCTCCTGCCTTTGAGCTTTGGAACAGGCTATAGTCTCTCTCTCTCTCTCTCTCTCTTTTTTAAAAAAAATTTATTTACTTTAGGCTGCGTTGGGTCTTCGTTGCTCTAGTTGCGGCAAGTGGGGGCTACTCTTCGTTGCAATGTGCGGGCTTCACATTGTTGCGGAGCAAGGCTCTAGGCACGTGGGCTTCAGTAGTTGCAGCACGCAGGCTCGGGAGTTGTGGCACGGGGGCTCTAGGGCGCACGGGCTTCAGTAGCTGTGGCACACAGGCTTAGTTGCTCCCTGGCATGTGGGATCTTCCCAGACCAGGGATCAAACCCGTGTCGCCTGCTTGGTAGGCGGATTCGTAACCACTGTGCCACCGGGGAAGTCCCCAGGCTATAGTCTCTTAAATGCCCCCTCACCCCCTTCTCTTCACCGAGCTCTTTTCTTCTATTCTTTCCAGCATTGCTGCTAACTCTCCTCCTCTAAGAATCCTACCCTGTAAGCCTCATACCAGCTTCCCCAGCATCTTCTCTCTCCTGTCTGCTGTCAGCTGTGGATCTATTCCTCAGGTTTGCTAGTTTTACTTTTCTTGGTATGTATCTCCTATCCAGCTCCTCGTGGTGCACCCTGGTTCCCCCTTAACACAAAGTACTTCCCACGGGACAAATGTCCCTGGCCAATGCAATGCAACCAACATCATACCTGCTTGTGTCACTGCTGGACCAGGTGTTGGGTGCTGTCCTGACCCTTTAAGCCAGGCTGACAAATCACGTACCGCTTACCCCTGCTCCACGAAAGCGAGACTCAGATTTCACACCCAAAATGTGCAAGTCTGAAAACATGAGTGCTGGCAAAAATGTGGAGCATTGGACCATTCATACCCTTCTGGTGGGACGACCACTTTGGAAATATAGAGTTGAAGATGCTCATATCCTCCAGTCAGCAAGTGGCATATGTCTAAAGAAATCCTTGCTCACACATACCCGTGTACAAGGAAACACATACAAAAATGGTTCTTGCAGCATATAAATGTTTCTTCATAACAAAAGTTATTGTTTCCCAGAAAGCTCCAGCTAGAGTTTTTAAAAATAATGAAAATACTGAATTTTTAAAAATCACACTTCATTAAATGTTTTATTGTGGTAAAATATATATAACATAAAATTTACCATTTTAACCATTTTTAAGTGTACAGTTTTGTGATATTAAGTACATTCAGGTTGTTGTGCAACCCCCAAATCACGTTTTTTAATGTGCATATGTTTAAATATCTAGATGGTAGAACCTAGTAAATTCGGAAATACCGACATTATTAACAAGACATTAAATAGCCAATATTTTCATTCATCTTAGCATTTAACTGCCTTTTTTTTCCTGTTGACATAATAGATATGTGTTGTTATTTTTTTTCTTTCTAATCCTTGTGCTTCTATTTTTTCCAACTTTAAATTATGAAAAAATTCAAACAGAGAAAAGCTAAAATAAAAATACAAGGAGCACCCTTAAATCCACCACCTGGATTTAATAATATGGAGGCTCTTCTTATTCTTCTTCAGTTTATGAAATGCCACCTTCGTAAGTCTCTAAGGTTAGTTTCTCTCTTTCCTGTCTCCCATTCAGGTCCATTTCGTGCTGGGATTCCTTCTCCATTTTGCTAGAGTATGCATACTTTTTTAGAAAAATTTATTTATTTATTTTTGGCTGTGTTGGGTCTTCATTGCTGCGCGCAGGCTTTCTCTAGTTGCGACGAGCGGGGGCTACTCTTCGTTGCGGTGCGTGGGCTTCTCATTGCGGTGGCTTCTCTTGTTGCAGAGCACGGGCTCTAGGCGTGTGGGCTTCAGTAGTTGTGGCATGTGGGCTCAGTAGTTGTGGCTCGCGGGCTCTAGAGCGTAGGCTCAGTAGTTGTGGCACACGCGCTTAGTTGCTCCGCGGCATGTGGGATCTTCCTGGACCAGGGCTCGAATCCATGTCCCCTGCGTTGGCAGGTGGATTCTTAACCACTGTGCCACCAGGGAAGCCCTGCATACTTTTTTGAAATGAAGCATGAGAGGGAAACTTGTAGGACCTCAATCTTGTGTATGCTAATTTGGCTGGGGAAAGAATTCTAGGTTCAAATTCATTGTTTTCCTCAGAACTTTGAAGACCTCACTTTTTTGTCTTCAAGCATACAGTATTGTAGGTAAGAGATCTGATGCCAATCTAAGTCTTGGTCCTTTATTTCCAGAAACTTTGGAGGCTGACCTTTATCCTCAAAGGTCAGAAACTTCACCAATATGTGCCTAGTTATGCATCTCTTTTTGATCGAAAGACATTTATGAATAAAGGACTTGGTCGATTGGTATAAACAGCTGGTTTAGGTTTCCTCTGAAGCATGTAAGTTTTCCTTTCACAGAGGATCTCTTTCCTGAGTGGGAGGTCTGACCGTGGGCTCTGACAAGTGGGCAGGGCCTGTCAATAAGCAGGCTTCTCTTTAGGCAGTCTTGGGATCTCCATAAGTGCCAAAATAAAGAGTGGAATAATGTGTTAGGGGTCTGTTCGTTGCAACTGACAGAAAACAGACTTGATCCAGTTTAAGCAAAGAGAATTTATCGGCTTAGAAAGTTTGAAGTGGGGTTGCTGCCTGCATGGTGGGAACATGGCTGCCAGCAGCCCCAGATTCCCTTCATTCTTAGAGTCCATGATCCTGGAGGAAGATCCTGAAGATGTTCTCTCCAGGGATCATATTGTTAGACCCCATGGAAGGAGGCTGACTCTGCATGGGTTCTGTACCCTCCTCTTGGACCAGTCACTGTGGACAGGAGTTAGGTACTGAAATTGGCCAGGCCTGAGCCGTCGCCCACCTCTGATGCCTGGGGCAGGCGTGGCACTGTGACTGACTGTTCACAGAACCATGGGATGGCAAAAGGGCAGGCAGCCTCCCAAAGGGCAGAATTCCAGGCAGGCGGACCACCCATATCCTCATAGGGATTCTAGGGTATTTCATTCCCAGATGGAGTTGTTTCTTTCTCTTCTGGGACCTCTGGCTTTTTCACTTGGGAATCCTCCCTAAGATCTCTCACTTTGTTTAGAAAGTACTTCCAATACCTTTAGCAGATTTTAAAGCAGCCATTCAACCATGGATGCATTGAAGTGGCACTATTCATCTGAGGAAATTTACCCTAAAAACCAAATCATTAAATTTGTATATATTTTTTACTATCAAGTGGCACATGCTAAGCAGACATCCTCAATTCCACTCTGAGCCCCAGACAGTGCCAGCTCTCACCTCTGGAAATCAAGGATGGAGAGGGACTCAGAGACATGGTAGAAGTCAGGAATGGAGTCAAGGTTAATGATGGAATGAAAGTCAGGGGTAGGGTGAGCATCAGATGGAAAGTAAGGGTTGGATATGTCTTTTATAAGTCACTTGATAGTATTTAAATGGTAATTTTATATTTTGACTCAATTCTATCAAAATGTCTCCCATGTCAAAATGTCCCCCATATCAAACTGGCTGAGCCACACTGCCCTGCTTTGAAGCACAGTTGGACTGAAACTCAGATGGCTGACTCTCAGGCCAATACTCTTATCAGATAGGGCACGGTCTCCTGGCAGATTGGGCTTAGGCCGGGGCAGGACAGATTCCAGGCCCAGACCCTGCCCTCATTTGTCTCCCATAGGTCACTGCCTGAGCAGTTGGCCTGAGCAGATGCTCCACCCATCCTTTGTCTCACTCCCCACACCCCCTTCCTCTCCTTCCTGGGTTGCAGATCTGGAAGGTGAGTGTGGAACAGGCAAGGGTGAGCTAGCTGGCTGCTTCCCCTCCCAGCCCCCAGCCCCAGCCCCTGCCACTCAGTCTCTCTAGCCTCCTTGTCTTTGATAAATAAAGCTGAGGCCCAGAGGATGCCCTCACTTTCCTGCTGCACCCAGTTTAAGCTTGGGAGCTGCAGAGCCTGTAAGACTTCCTCTAAACTGCTTTGGGTGGCTGGGAAAAGAGGCCACAGCCCCTGAATCCCGGGGCTGGAGCCCAGGTGTAAACAGAACAATTGACTGCCCAGAGAGCAGTCCCTCTTCACTTTAGGGTTTCAGCCTTGAATCGCTATTTTTATTTAGTTATGTTTTTTGTTTTGATTTCCCTTTGTTTCCCCCACCCCATGTATTTTCCCACACCTCCCCCTGCCCAGCACCCCCATTCTTGATTAAAAGATGCTGTCTTAGTCAGTTCAGGCTGCCATAACAAAGTACTATAGGGTGAGAGGCTTAAACAACAGACATTTATTTCTCACAGCTGTGGAGGCTGGAAGTCCAAGATGAAGGTGCCAGCTGATTTGGTTCTGGGTGAGGGCCCCTTCCTGGCTTGCAAACAGCTGCCTTCTCTCTGTGTCCTCACATGGCAGAGAGAGAGAGCGATCTCTCTCTCTCTCTCTCTTCCTCTTCCTATAAAATCATTAATTCTATCGTGAGGACTCCACACTCATGATCCCACCTATACCTGATTACCCTCCCAAAGGCACCACTTCCAAATACTATCACATTGGGAGTTAGGGCTTCAACATTTGGGGGGAAGATACAAACACTCAGTCCATAATAGATGCTTATTATAGAAAAATTTGAAAAATACACAAAAATAAAACAGAGGAAAAGCACAACATACTCTACCATCAAAAGATAGTGTTAGAAACTTCTAGCATATTTCCTTCAAGTATTCCTCAACACTTACATTATTTTTTATTTTTTAAAACTATTTATTGGCTTCCTTGGTGGCACAGTGGTTGAGAATCCGCCTGCCAATGCAGGGGACATGGGTTTGAGCCCTGGTCCGGGAAGATCCTACATGCCGCGGAGCAACTAAACCCGTGCGCCACAACTACTGAAGCCTGTGCGCCTAGAGCCCGTGCTCCGCAACAAGAGAAGCCACTGCAATGAGAAGCGCACGCACCGCAACGAAGAGTAGCCCCCGCTTGCTGCAACTAGAGAACGCCCGCGTGCAGCAATGAATACCCAACGCAACCAAAATTAAATATATAAAATAAAAAATAAATTTATATTAAAAAATATTTATTTAATTTATTTTATGTATTTATTATGGCTGCGTTGGGTCTTCGTTGTGACATGCTGGATCTTTAGTTGAGGCACGCAAGATCTTTTAGTTGTGGCATGTGTACTTCTTAGCTGTGGCATGTGGACTTCTTAGTTGCGGCATGCATGTGGGATCTAGTTCCCTGACCGGGGATCGAAACTGGGCCCCCTGCATTGGGAGCGCAGACTCTTACTCACTAGACCAGCAGTCCCCAACCTTTTTGGCACCAGGGACCAGTTCTGTGGAAGACAGTTTTTCCATGGATGGGTGGTGGGGTGGGGTGGTTCAGGCGGTAATGCGAGTGATGGGGAGCAGCAGATGAAGCTTCGCTAGCTCGACCGCCGCTCACCTCCTGCTGTGCAGCCCAGTTCCTAACAGGCCTCGGACCTGTACCAGTCCGAGGCCTGGGGGTTGGGGACCCCTGCACTAGACCACCAGGGAAGTCCCAACACTTACTTTAAAATATATACATTATACATAAAACTTTGTGTCTTATAAGCATTTTCCCATATTAAACAATCTTTACATTTTATAATCTTTATGTATTCACCATTTTAAATGACTGAATAATATTTTACTCTATAACTGTACTCTAGTTTATGTAAGCAATCTCCTAATGCTGGATGCTGAAGTTGTTTTTACTTTTTTACTGTAAAAATTAACGTTATTTCTTGTGAAGGAACTATTCTATGTCTTGACTATGGTGGTGATCCCACAAATCTACGCGTGATAAAATTGCATAGAACTAAATAAACACAAATGAGTGCACACAAAATAGTGAAATCTGTCGATTGTTTGAATGGTAATTCCTTGATTGTGATTATACGAGATATTATTGCCATAGACGGAATGTTTTCGTCTCCTCAGAATTCATATGTTGAACCTAATCGCCGTTGTGGTGGTGTTTGGAGGTGGGGCCTTTTGGAGATGATTAGGAGGATATTCAGGAGGGTAGAGCCCTTATGAGTGGGATTAGTGCCCTTATAAAAAGGACACCAGAGAGTTCCTCCTCCCCTTCTACTATGTGAGGACACAGTGAGAAGACAGCCATCTATGAACCAGGAAAGGGGCTCTCATTGGACATGTAATCTGCTGGTGCCTTGATCTTGGACTTCCCAGTCTCCAGAACTCTGAGAAATAAGGGTTTGTTTTTTAAACCACCAAGTCTATGGTATTTTTGTTCTAGCAGCCCAAACAGACTAAGACGTTACCACTGGGTTAAACTGGGGAAGGGTATATGGAATCTCTCAATCTTATTTCGTAAAACTGAATGTTAATCTAAAAATTAACTCAAAATAAAAAGTTTTTGAAAATCCACTGTGGTCGACATCTTTTGTATGTACATGTGTACATCTCAACTCCTAACTATTTCCTTAGGGTAGATTCCTAAGAGAAAAATTACTCAAAAGAAAATTGAGTAGAAATAAGAGCTCTCAATCACAGCACACTGAGGTTTATTGGCTATCACCCAAGAAGCTTCATGGGCATGGAAAACTGATCTGTATGTCAGCAGAGGAGGAGGGATTAGCCATACTCACAGACTGTTCTACAAACCCTGAATGCCAGTGCACTAATTTACAATGAGAAATGTAAGTGGAGGGGACTAGGCTCTCCTTTCTCTCCCCGTAGACCCTCCACTGGCAGAGCCACGTTATAATCAGAAGATTGATTGGTGATATGGGTGCAGTCAGAGCCAGGGGAATTAGGTGACATGATCCAAATGTGCAAGATATCAGGCCAAGGCCTGCTACACACGTCTCCATAGTAGGGCTAAACCACTGCCACCAGGGACACACAAATGGGTTGCTGGGCCAGGGCACCCTTCACTTAGTATGTAGTGCTCGAGGGGGGACATCCTATGTTTGCCTCTGTAACTCTCCACTTCTGTGCTCCCAAGGTTTACTAAGCCCTGTTCTATACACTACATTGTCTCTTTAGTTGTGTGAATATATTCTAGCAAGTTATAGTCAAATCTTGTTAGCCTGGGAAACCATCTGTTTCTTTAAGGCACTTGTCCTTAACCCCTGGCTCAGTGGCCCTCTGGAAGGCTCCAATCCCCTCTGAAATTGTAGGCAAAATTTTGAGTGTATGGTCAAATGTGCATTTTTCTGGAGAGAGAGTTTGTTGTGTTTATCGGATTTTCAGAAAAGGATATTAATTTAATAGTGAATGTCATGTGGTCCCCAGGTGCCAGGCCTGGTACTGAGGGTTTTACATACATTATCTCATTTAATCCCCGCTGAGGTTAAGAAACTTCCCCAAGTTATCAGTTTGGGCAAGTTAAAGAACTTCTGCTTTAAAGTGACTTCGTGGGAATTCCCTGACAGTCTGGTGGTTAAGGACTCGGCGCTTTCACTGCTGGGGCCTGGGTTGGATTCCTGGTTGGGGAACTAAGATCCTGCAAGCCTCGTGGCATGCCCAAAAAAAAAAAAAAGAAAAAAAAGAAAAGTGACTTCATAAATCTCTTCTCTGGTTCAGTCAGTGTCTGTGCTGCAGGGAAGTCTTATCTGCACACCACCCCCCTTTATCTTCCTAAATGAAAAAAAAAGTTATTGGCAACAAGCATACACACGATCCATGCCAAACAAAGCTGTGGAATGGCTTTGTTGATTCTTCCTAGAGACTGAGCTCTGTTGTCCGCCCAGCATCTCTAGTTACCTGTTTTATTTTCTTATACACAGATCCCTGTGTGCACTCAAATTAACTTGTGAACTAGCACCTCATATCTGCATCTCACCCACTTTGACAGCTTGGATGCCAATTTCTCCTGTAAATGCCTTTTCTTCCAAAAAGAAGGCCCGCTGTCTGTTTATTCTGTCGGAGTCTAGAACCTTCAGGTTTTCTAAAGGACCATTGGGTTGCTTTTTATCAAAAGTGGAATGCATTTCTGCCCACTTTCCAATAGAAAGTCAGGCAAGAGATTATTCAACATTCACTTATTTACTGAATAATTCACTCATTTTCCAGACACTGTTCCTAGGCGCTAGGGATATGGATAAAAATCTTTGCCTTCATAGAGTGTAGGTTGTATGGGAAGGAAACAGACAATAAGCAAATAAACAAGTAAAGATACAGTAGGCCAGATGCTTTTAAGTGCTAAGAAGAGAAAGAAAATAGGGGGACTTCCCTGGTGGTCCAGTGGTTAAGACTTCGCCTCCCAATGCAGGGCGTGGGGGTTCAATCCTGGTCGGGGAGCTAAGATCCCACATGCCTTGTGGCCAAAAAAACCCAAGAAAACATAAAACAGAAGCAATATTGTAACAGATTCAATAAAAACTTAAAAAAAAAATGGTCCACATCAAAAAGAAAAAACAATGCTTGAAAAATAGAAAGAAAATAGGGACAGGGCATAGAGAGCCCCAGGAAGGAGACAGTACATATTTACTCTGGGTGGTCAGAGAAGGCCTCACTGAGAAGTGGCAATTGAGCAAAGATCTCTGTGGTGTAGCAGAGAAAATGTGGGTTTGGGGGGGTCAGACAGGCCTAAGTTCAGATCTTGGCTCTGTCCTTTTTTTTTTTTTTTTTTTTTTTGTGGTACGTGGGCCTTTCTCTGTTGTGGCCTCTCCTGTTGCGGAGCACAGGCTCCGGACGCACAGGCTCAGCGGCCATGGCTCACGGGCCCAGCCGCTCCGTGGCATGTGGGATCTTCCCGGACTGGGGCATGAACCCGTGTCCCCTGCATCGGCAGGTGGATTCTCAACCACTGCGCCACCAGGGAAGCCCTGCTCTGTCCTTTTTATTGTGTGACCTTGGGCTATACACTTACCCTGAGCTTTAGTTTCTCCATTTACAGCAATGCAAGTAAAAGTACCTACTTTATGACGATGTTGGAATGAAATAATATATATAAAGGATCCGGCACCAAAACTATACATGGGAACCACTGTCATAGCATTTGCTAGATGACAGTGAGAGTCCATTCAGTCCAGGATTCTCTTATTTTTGGAGGGTCTCATTTGGGTCTGAAGGACCAAGGAGTGGGGCTGGAGTCTCCTTCCCTTCCTGAGTCCTGCACCAAGATGGGGTCTAAATTTTCTCCAGGGATGATTTAGATGAAAGTCACTCTGCAGCAGTATGAACACCCCTCTCTGAAAAGAGAAGCTCTTCATTTGTAAGAAAGACTCCTCATATTTCTCTCTTCCCTCTCTCTCTGAGAAGGGTGTGGTCTCCAATCTAGTTCACTGATTGCAAAAACCTGGGTTGATTCCACACACTTGATCTCTTTTCATCTCTCTAACACTTGCTTAAAATAAGAGCTCTTTGCTATTCTGCCCACGGCTGCATCTAAATCATAACTAGTTTGGGTGTTGAATATATTTTTCTCTCTTCTGTTAAATACCATTTTCATCTGTGCTGAGCCCACAAGCCCTAAAACGACAGTGTCTGCTTTAGCGGCCCACACATGGGCCTGAGGGAATGAATACACGGGTGTTGAAGGACCCCTCCCTAGCTCAGAGTGAGACCCCCTCCCAAGACCTGTTTGTCTCCCACCGAAAATCCTCCTATACCTGCAGCTAGCCAAAGCCACCTTCCAAGCTGTCACCAGTTCCTCCTGCTGTCACCATCTTTCATTCCTTGGTGAGGGTAAGAGGGCTTTGTGAGCCTTTGAGTCTCTAGTTTCTCCTGCAAAGGCTTGAATCTAAGCAACTGCTGGACTCGTCTCCCCTTTTTCTGACTCTTGTTATAGGAGTTAGAAAATTAGCAAAATGAGGAATTCAAGGAACTCCAAAAAGCAGTTTCATAAACATGAATTAAAAGAGACACGACTTCTAAAAAGAATGATGTCATACTCTAAATTCAGCCTGAAACTCATGCTTTTTCATCTCTAATCTTCTCTCTTCCGAGCTTTAACTCCTCCCACATACTTCCTCTCTTCCTCCTTTCCATGAGAAGGGTCAGCTTTATTGTCATCATTTTAACAGACAATCACATCAGCCCCACTGGGAAGGAAGTCAGTGACTTGGTCCAGATTAGGATGTGAGGCTTCCCTGAGGACAGACAGGATCCTGAAGTGTCCCTTGACTGCCTCATCATTTTAATCACTGTGAATTTTTCCTTTTCAGTCAGCCTCCATGCACTTGTATTAAGAAATCCTTGCCCCACCATTGCAGACACTAGGTATAAGGAAAGGAAAAAGGATAAGTGGCCCATTCTGCTTTGAGAGAACGGAAGGTAACTGGGAAAGCCAAGGGTAAGGGCCCGAGAGAGAGTCAGGAATACAGGAGAGAGGATCAGAGGCAGCCTCTGCCTCTCAGCTGGAGAAGTGGCACTATGAAGGAAAGGGTTTCCAGCAGTGGAGGTGGATGGAATTGAGCCAACTACAAAAATGGCAAGAAAACAGACTCTGAAGCTAGTCAGCCTCTATGCAATCCTGATTCTGCTATTTCCTAGCTGTGTTGTCCTAGACAAGTTACTTTGCCTTTCTGAGCCTCAGTTTCCACATCTGTAAAATGGGAATGATAATATTTCTACCTTGTAGAGTTGTTGTAAGGAATACATGAGATGATACATAAGAAAGTGCCTAGCACAGTATACAATAAACGGTAGCTATAATTATTAAATGTCTACTGTGTGCTAGGCACTGTGACAGTTACTGGAAATACTTGAATAAAGCAGATTCCTCACCTCTGAGGAGTTTATTTTGTGGATAGGAGAGGCAAGTAAACATTTACCAAACAGTGCAATAGGAGCGGCACTGTCTATAGCTTTGGAATAGATCTCCCTGTCTCTAGGTGAAGTTAATTGTGTGGGAACAAAGACTGAACTCATGACCTTAATAATGGGAACATAAAAACTAATAATAATAGCAGGTAGCAACTGGCTATTTCCAGGGAGAGGGTATAAAATGTCACAGTAGTCAGCCATTTCATTTTATGCTCTGCAAGCCCTTATAATATTTGAATAACTGAAGAGTTGGGTGTGGCTTTTCTGGAACCTTATAAAAGTAATTGTCCCTAAGGCCCTGTGCATACCAACCCCTACCCCAATAAAGACCAGCAGGGTGGGGACTGGTATGTTACAGACCTCCCACCCACCTCATAGAGGGGAAAATAAGTAGCAAAATGGCCAAAGGGTAATCTGGGAAGAGGCTGCTGGCCAGAATCTGGTGAATCTATTACCTACCAGTAAGTAGATCATTTTTATGAGGTCAAGGAATTTAGGAAAATGCCTTTTTGCAGGTTTAGATTGAAGTGAAACCCTTTACCCTGCCCTTTCCCCAGCTGGCTATAGGGCAGTGACAGGAAAGGCAGGAATGATATGACAGAGGGCAGCTTGTGCCAGTGACTTCTGCTTAAACATAGAGCTCCGAGGCCATGTCCTGGCACAGGTCTGAACTTGAGGCCTTGTCTACCTTGCCTTGTATTTGCCATGTCATTTTTGTCTTTCCCCTCATATGCGTATGATACTTTAACAGAGAATAAATTCTTTTACGCCCTGGATGGCCACAGATTCTATAATCGCCCTGTGAAGCAGACACATGCCACTTCTTAGGAACTGAGGCTCAGAGAAGGTAAATGACATACCCAAGATCAAATAGCTAGAAAGTGGAAACCCCAAGACTGGAGCCCAGCTCTGCTGGCTCTGGGCCCAGTGTGCTTCCACAGTTTCAGATGCCTTCTTCCTTGGGCTGTGGATTTGGGCTTTTGCTAAGAAGGAAAGGTTCCCCCCAAAGGACCAAAGGATCCTTAGCCTCAAGCTCTCTTCCTTTTCCTGACATCCCTTTTCATGTGGGACATGAGGAAGCCAGTGGTGGCAGTGCAATGAGCCCCAGCTCCAGAGTCAGGAGGTCAGAATTCTCCTATGACTCTGTGCCATCTCTCCTGTGACCTTGAGCAGGTCACTGTACCTCTCAGCATCTTGGAGTCCTTGTCTACCAAAGGGAGTCATATTCCTCTCCCTGCCTACCTCTTGGGTATGATGAGAATCAAAGTAACAAACAATGTCAGAAATGCTTTGAGAGCATTAAAAACATGCTAACAAATGCAAGGCATGATTCTGAACATCTTCACACAAAAATGAGGGCTGGTGGCCCTCAGATTGTTTCTTTCATTCATTCACTCAATGCTGGAAAAGTGTTTATTGAATACTTCCCCTGTGCCAGATACTGTGTTAAGTACTGGGGACCCAAGAAAATCCCCAGGCTATGAGGAATTCAAAGGGAGGATAGACAGATCTAAACAAGTAATTGGCACATAGACGTGAGGGCTTTTAAAAAGATGTCCACAACTGGGGAGACCTTTTACTGAGGTGTCCAGAGGTGCTATGAAGTTTAGAGAGTGGTACCGTGAGCAACAATTAGAGCCAGAGAAGGTTCCACATGAGGAGAATGAGAAGGAGGGTTCTAGGGGTGGGGATGGAGGGGGAAGGGCAGAGGAAACCATGTGCACATGGCATGGGGTAGTATAGTTTAGTGTAGCTGGAGCACAGGGTATTGGAAGGAAGTATGGTGGCTCTTTCTCACTGTTGGGATAGAGCCTAGCGATCACCATGGAGTTCTCTTAGGTGTGTATGTCTGTGTGTATTGGCTGCAGGAAGAAGCCCACGTAAATAAAATTCAGTGATGGAACTTCGTTATGAGATTCCACGGGGAGAGGAGAGGTTTGTAGGAAACAATCTCAGCTACTAGCTGGACATGCTCTGGATCCCTAACCTTCCAAGTCAGTGCAGTGCTATTCAGATTACAACCTGTGCGCCAGGGTCCCACCCTCTCCATGAACACCTCGTGTTGGTTGTTGGTTCCTGAGAGACAGAGGGTCCAGTTGTATTGGTTTGCTTCTGACCGATGTAACGCCCCATCAGGCATAGTTTTGAGCCCAGCCACCATGGTACGAGTTGGTTTCCATACTCGGGCCCAGCATACATCAGGTCATCCCATCTTTGGTCCAAGCAGAATTGGTTTTAATCATAATCCCCTACAACCTTATGCAGAGAGAACTCCTCGGGACATCTTCCTCAGGGGTACTGTGAGTGGGGCAGGTACTCAGCTTTCCAGAACTCACCTCCTGGATGGCATTTAATCTGCATAGACTGCATTGTCTATTCTCCGAGCCCTTTTCAGTTGTGACATTACAGTCTGTAGCTGTCATTTCGTGACTTTTTCTCTTCCTTAATTTATCTTGATTTTGATCCAATTTCCCCTACGAGAGCTTTGTGGATTTCTCCCTGAGACAGAGAGAGTGGGAGCTAAAGAGGAGACTTTAGTGATCACAAGTCCAACTTACTTCACCAATGGGGAGAGTGAGTCCCAGAAAAGGCAACAGACTTGCTCAAAGCTGCGCAGCAAGTTAACTGCAGGGCTAGGCCTAGAACAAGTCCCTTGACTCAAGTCAGATTTTTTGGTTGGTACATAAAGGTACTTCTGTGCTATTGAGTTGTTCAGGAACCCACCTGCTGTGTACAAGGCAGTGTGCTGGATCCTGGGAAGAGGCAGCCATATAATCCCTGTCCTCTAGGAAGCTTATAGCCAGGGTGTCGGAGCACAGATAGAAAAAGATAGCTGTCCAATTAAAAATGGCCCTGGAGGAAGCCAGGCAAATTAGGAAGTTAGGCAAATTTTACTATGTCCAAGAGAGAGGTCTGTAAACCTCCTAACACCGCCTGACCCTCCGTGACGTACTGAGAAAGGTGATCATCAAGATTTTTTATGTTTCACGCTTGTTAGAACCAGACAAGTGACAGTAGGCCTCCTGGACCCAGCCACAGGCCAGCAAAGAGCAGTGAGGAGCCTGAGGGAATGGACAGGGGTAAGACAGGGGACCTGGGTGCAAGTGACCTGTCCCTTAAGCCATCTCTTTTTGCAAATCCCTACTAGCAGCCCAGAGCAACTAGGGAGAGGGACGGGTTCTTTGAAACACAAATCACCAGTGAGTATAAGGCCACTGGGTGTAAGACTGTCTTTCCTCTCTCCAAGGGGATAAGATTTATAAAGGATAAGTAGTGTGTTTTTTTCTAGCTGGCCCAGGGTGTCTCCCATGCAATGGCTAGAGGAAGCTGTCAGAGGCTCCTGGGAGTGGCAACTGACTGGTTTCCAGAAAGACAAACTAAAACCCAGCTCCAAGGTAAGCTCCGGAGCCTGGACCCTGGCAAATTAGTCTTTTGGCCTGGTTGCCATGGAGACAGGCAGGCAGCAGCTGCGCGGGAAGAGAGACCAGCAGCTTCACCAACATCTAGGATTGAGACAGCCATGGTGGGGGAGGGGCTCGGCACCGCCCTGTCTCCCCCAGATACAGAGGTTCCTGTCTGCCCCCCAACATCCAGACTCGCAGGATATGGTGAGTTGCCAGGGTCACAAAAGGAGACATGGCAGCGCTGGCTCCTGAAGCCCTGGTTTTCTGCTCCAGGCCAGTGCCCTCCCGCTGCCCCACAGTTGCCTCCTGCTCAGCTTTTGGAGCAAACAGATCTTCCATCGCTGAGCTCCTGGGCCCCGGGAGGGTCCCCAAGCTCCCTCTTTGGAGGGGATAAGTCATTGGAGGTGAATCCCAGAGTGTTCACCACCAGAGGCCAATTTGGCCCCATGCTCTGTTGCTGTCTCTCTGGAAAAGGCGGCAGGGGCTGTGACCAGCCATTGTCTGGGAAAGGAGCTTGAAGCTGAGCCCAGAGGGAACTGGGTAAATGATGGGGTTTATTGTTCCCTCATTTGACGCTACACTGATATCATTAATTTGTGGCTTCAAGCCCTGTCCTCCCTAACCAGGAGGAAAGAGTCCTGGCTCTCCCCTCCTACGGGTTATTTCTGGAAATTGAAGGTAGGAGAGAGGGGGCCTGGGATTCAGATCGCCCGAGTCCACTTTCCCTGCAGAGCTGCCAGGAGGTCGTGTCTCAGCGTCTCGGTTTCCTCAGAGGAGAAACGAGGCTGGTGTCCTGGTGTCATCTGGGGCTTTGCGCTCCTGGGCATTGCACGTGAGCAGGGTGGTCACCTGAGAATAGAGCCCTAGTGTGGAGGGACAGCAGAGAGCTGGGGAAATGCAGAGACTACTGCCTACCAGGAGGGCTTTTGATATTGCTGTTTTAATTATGGAGGTAGTTCATGGGTGGGTATAATTAAAGAAAATGTCAATGCCAAGGTATGTAAAGTAAATTGAGAAAATGACCCATCACCTTAAGTCCCAATCCCTCATACCTGCTGGAAACGAATGATAATTTTGTTGCGTATCTTTTCCAGATCTTTCTCTATGCTTATATTTTTCCCCCTGTTATTATTTTTTAAATCACACGAATGATATGAGAACACATTTTATAAAAGATGCAAACACCACAGATAAATGTAGAGTCAAAAGGAAAAGTGTTCTTTTAGTGTATTCCCTTCGCCAGAGGCAGTTATTGTTAATAATTTAATGTCCTCCATATATTTATGTCCAAACACAGAGTTTCAGCTTTCCTTTCTTTAGCATAAATGCAGTCATAACATCCATATTGTTCTCCAAGTTGCTTTCCCTGCCACAATAATATGTTACTCTGCAGATTTTTTTAAATGTTGGTTTACCTACCCCATTCTCCATAACTGCTGCTTAATATTCTGCATTATGGATGTTCTGTACTTATTGAAGTGGTCTCCTTCGATAGATGCTTGAGTTGTTTATGATCTTTTGTTATTAATAATAACACTTTGCAAACTTGTGCATCTATTTATGCAGGGTTTATTTCTAGAAGTAGAATTGTTGGGTTAATATGTATGTATATCTTTCATTTTTCTAAATACTGTGGGGATTTATTCTTAAATTTTGTTTTTTAAAGATTATCTAAGACATAGATGTCCATTGCAAAAAAGTGGGTAAGTATACAAAGCTATATAGGGGGGAACAAAGTCACTCACAGTCCCTCCACCCAGCAGTCATGACTGTCTACTTTTCGGCAATTATTGTCTATGCCTGCTATTGTTACAGTGATCAGAGCATATTGCATAGATAATTTTCTACCTGGCTTTTTTTAAAACATAATGCTATAAGCATTCTCCTATGTCACTAAAATATTTTTGTAAATACCCTTTCTGTGATTTTATGACAGTATTATATGTACATACCATAATTTTCTTTTCTCTCTTGCTGGACTTAACAAAAAATCTATTTATTTATTTTTGGCTGCGTTGGGTCTTGGGTGCTACTCACGGGCTTTCTCTAGTTGCGGCGAGGGGGGACTACTCCTCGTTGCAGTGCATGGGCTTCTCATTGTGGTGGCTTCTCTTGTTGCGGAGCACAGGCTCTAGGCACGCAGGCTCAGTAGTTGTGGCATGCAGGCTCAGTAGTTGTGGCACGCAGGCTCAGTAGTTGTGGCACACAGGCTCAGTAGTTGTGGCTCGCGGGCTCTAGAGCGCAGGCTCAGTAGTTGTGGTGGACGGGCTTAGTTGCTCCGCGGCATGTGGTGGGATCTTCCCGGACAGGGATTGAACCCGTGTCCCCTGCATTGGCAGGCAGATTCTTAACCACTGCGCCACCAGGGAAGTCCCCCGTTGTTGGACTTTTAAGTTGCCTACATTTTTCTCACTATGATCACCCCTTTTTTGCATAAATCTTTTTGCATAAATCTTTGTCTGAATTCTAATAATTTTCTTAAGCTAGATTCCCGAAAGGAGAATTACTGGGTCTAGAGGTAGGAATTTTAGTGAATCTATTTTTTTAAGTTGAATTTTGAATTGCTAATACATACACATGGTAAAAGTTCCAAAGGTACTAAAGATTACACAATGAAAAAAATGTCTTTCTCCTAATTGGTCCCTCGGCTGTGGTTTTCCTTCTTAAAGGCAACACTATTACCTGTTTGTGTATCTTTCTTCTGGAAAAAAAAAAAAAAAAAAAAATATATATATATATATATATTCCTCTTTCCATATAAAACTTGTAGCACATCATATACATACTTTTTTCTCTTTTCACTTACTATTTCTTCATGATTGTTCCACATGTAAAATAGAGAACTGCCTTATTTTCTAGAAATACTACATAGAATTTCCTTAAATGGAAATGGTTAATCAATTGGTACATTGGTACATTTTTAGGTTGTTTCCCATCTGTTGCTATTCAAGCAGTGCAGTAATGAATGCCCTTCTATATATACCATGTTCTCCATGTGTTAGTGCATCCATCTGTAGAATAGATTCCTTTAAGCGGAATTGCTGGGTCCTAGGGAATATGCATGTTACATATTGATAGCTATTGCTATCTCTGCAGAGGGTGACCATTTCCTCACTGAAGGGTGTGGACAGTTTTTAAAGCTCTTGATCCAAATGGCCAAACTGCTTTCCAGAAAAGTGTTACCTATTTACACTCTCACCAGCAATACAGTGTCCTGTTCACTCCTCCCACTGAGTAAAAATAGTATGGTGATGTTTGAAGTGTTATTTTTTCAAAAGGATTACCAAAAGTAAGCAAATAGTTACTTTTTAATACTTTTTTAAATAAAATAAATAAATAAACAGGATGTGGGAGAAATTCTTAATCCCAGTTTTGCCACTGTGTACGTGACCCTGGGAAATTACTCATCCTCTCTGAACCTGTAATGTCTTAGAGTTGTCATGAGGAGGAAATGAGATAATACACCTAGTACAGTGCTTGGCACATAGCAAGGGCTCAAAAGGTGGTAGCTAAGAAGAAAATTTTGTTAAGGAAAATTAACAAAAAATTCCAGCCCTTCTAGTAATCCCGACTGTGAGGGGAAGGGAGACTTCCAGGCTCTTAAGTGGCCTGGGCGGTGCCAGCTTTGTTCTTTCCCTCAAATTATCCCACTGATCTTTCCTGCCTTGGGGAGGAAAAAGGAAATCTGGCCACCAGCTCCTGGGGAGAAACACCCCACGCCAGGACTGGCTCTTAAGAGGGGCTGGGGTCCGGGACCTCACCCAGCTTCACCGGATGCCTTTCGGAGGAGCCCAAGCAGAGTTTAGTCGCCGCCCTCCCTGGAGGTCCCTTTCGCGGAGCTGACACCCTGATCGGAGGCTGGGGAGAGAGAAGTGCCGGCCCAGCCTTCCATTGCTCCCTCAAAGCGAACGGCAGATGGCCGCTGCCTGTGCTTCGGTGGGCGCGGCTGGGAGGTCCCGGTGAAATCTCCTCTGTGCCGTTCTCTGCGGCTCTCGCCCCCTTCCCGCCCCTCGGCCGCTGGCTGCAGGCCCCGCCAGAGGCAGCCCACTCTCTCCGAGGTGCTGCAAGTGGCAGGGAGGTGTCGCCAGGGCTTGGTGCTGGATGCTGCGGTCCGGCTTGGCGAGGCTCTGCCCGGATTCAGGGCCGCCCCTTCCTCCCAGAGGAGCGGGCTGCCCTGAAAAAACAGGCTGCTGGAGACGCCATTTCTGGTCCCACCCTATGTCGGCCGAGGAAGAGCCAATCACCATCCTTGTGTGCAGCTCTGAAAACTGCAGGTAGAAACTGCCTCGGGTGGGAGAAGAAGATCTGCGGGGCGAAGCCATTTTCTGGGAGGATTTGCAATCATTTCTACTCACAGTATAATCACCATGCTGGAGAATTTTAGCCATGCCGCCGTCCCCGCCCACCCCCCTTACACTGGGGTCTTTCCTGGATTTTCCAGGGAGAGCTAACAGGGGCAATACGGCGTGGTGCAAAATTGTGCCTCGGGTACCAGTTGAGGAGGGGTCTAGCCTTGGCCCTGAACTTAACCTGTTAGGTGACTGTGAGAAAGCAGTACAGCCCCAGGCCTCATTCGTCTCATTTAAAAGAATGTAGGGAAGGAATAATATCAGACCATGTCAAGGATTGGTGAGGTTGTGGGGAAATGGATTCTCTCGATTTGTCCTTATCTAGTAAAACCGAAAATATTCATACCCTGTGCCCTGACAATTCTCTTTCTTGGTTTCTACCCTGGAGAAATACTTGCACATGTATTCAAGAAGGCTGTCCATTGCACGACCATATCTAATAACAAACCCTTGAAAACAGCTCACTGGCCATGAATAGGGAAAGTATAAATAAAATAAGGCCCGTATTCATAATGAGTCACTATATTGCTGTTAGAAGGAATAAATTAGATCTATACATGCAGAGACGTGCATCGAGTTCAAAATCTATTAAGTTAAAACAGTTGTAGAATAATGCATACAACATAGTACGGTTTTGGCAACATATCAAACAGAGCTGTGGATTTTCTGTATCTTCAAACATATGTAATAAAAGAATTTTGTGTGTGTGGTACGCGGGCCTCTCACTGTTGTGGCCTCTCCCATTGCGGCCATGGCTCACGGGCCCAGCCACTCCGCGGCATGCGGGATCCTCCCGGACCGGGGCACGAACCCGAGTCCCTTGCATCGGCAGGCGGATTCTCCACCACTGCGCCACTAGGGAAGCCCAAGAATTTTTTTTTTTTTAAATGAAAGGACTGAAAAGTGGCTTTCTCTGGGGAGAGGGGCAGAGAGTTGGGATAGTGAATGGAGGTGAACAGGAACCTCAGCTTTCTTTGTAAATTCTAATTTTTTTCTTTAAAAAAATGACAGTGCATTCCTATATTAAGGAATTTTAAACTGCATATTCATAAAGAAGGCACTGGAAACAAATGTCAAAATGTAAACAATGGTTTATTCCAGGTGATGGGAAACGTGTTATTTTCTTCTTTGTACTTTTTGGGGTTTGTTTTAGTTTTTAAAAATGCAGGGATAGGGCTTTCCTGGTGGCACAGTGGTTAAGAATCCACCTGCCAATGCAGGGGACACGGCTTCGAGTCCTGGTCCGGGAAGATCCAACATGCCGCGGAGCAACGAAGCCCGTGCGCCACAACTACTGAGCCTGTGCTCCAGAGCCCGCGAGCCACAACTACTGAAGCCTGCGTGCCTAGAGCCGGTGCTTCGTAATAAGAGAAGCCACCGCAGTGAGAAGCCAGAGCACGTCAAGGAAGAGTAGCGCCCACTCCCAACAACTAGAGAAAGCCAGCGCATAGCAACAATGACCCAATGCAGCCAAAAATAAGTAAATAAAATAAATTTAAAAAAAAGAGAGAGAGATCTAATGCTATTTTATAGGGAAAAAGAATGCAGGGATATTTGTACACCAGTGTTCATAACATCATTATTCACAATAGCCAAAAAGTGGAAACAACCCAAATGTCCATCGAAGGACTAATGGATAAACAAAATGTTGTGATAGAATATTACTCAGCCTTAATAAGGAAGTAAACTCTGACATATGCTACAACATGGATGAACCTTGAGGGCATTATGCTAAGTGAAATCATCCAGCCACAAAAAAACAAATACTGTATGATTTTGCTTATATGAGGTACTGAGTAGTCAAAATCATAGAGACAGAAAGTAGAATGATGGTTGCCAGGGGTTGGGGGGAGAGGAGAGGGGGAGTTATTGTTTAATAGGGATAGAGTTTCAGATCTACAAGAGTTATGGGAATGGATGGTGGTGATGGCTGCACAACAATGTATGTGTATTTATTTATTTATTTTTGGCTGTGCCGCGTGGCTTGAGGGATCTTAGTTCCCAGGCTAGGGATTGAACCCATGCCCCCTGCATTGGGAGCATGGAGTCTTAACCACTGGATGGACCACCAAGGAAGTCCCTATGTGTACTTAAACAGAAAAAATTAAAAATTTGTAAAAAAAAATTCAGTAGAAGACATAACTAACAAAATCCTGCTATCAGCCATTCCATCAATCTAGTAGAATACATCATCAAATCTAAGATGCTGTCAACTGTAGAATGCACCATTATTTCATGTGATACCAAGAAAGAAAAACTGGTACCAGTTAAACTCTGATATCAACCGATTAAAAGCCATCCCATTCCAAAGATGGTAACTTTTAAGTGCATCTTAGATTCAGTAGAATATGGTAAGCAGTTTATACACTAAATGATCACCTTTTAAAATCCACCTGCAAAGTTCAGATTGGTTTTTAACTGTAGCACACCTGTCCTTTGTTTTTTGAACAGATTGTGTTTGCAAACCATCTCAGAAAAATAAATGGTGACTTGTCTACCTAAAAGAAAAGGCAGGGAAGGGGTTCAGGAGTGACTGTGTGACCCATCAAATCCCTCAGCTCAAGAGCCTGCGATCCAGGGCTTCCCTGGTGGTGCAGTAGTTGAGAGTCCGCCTGCCGATGCAGGGGACACGGGCTCGTGCCCCGGTCCGGGAAGATCCCACATGCCGCGGAGCTGCTGGGCCCGTGAGCCATGGCCGCTGAGCCTGAGCGTCTGGAGCCTGTGCTCCGCAACGGGAGAGGCCACAACAGTGACAGGCCCGCGTACCCGCAAAAAAAAAAAAAAAAAAAAAAAGAGCCTGCGATCCTGTGATTCTAGTCATCATCCCGAAAGTCCTCGCCCTACCCTGAAGGGCCTTCAAGGGCCCTGGTGCTCCAGCCTCCACCCACTCTGCAGTCTTGGGTGCAGTCTCACCAGTTGAAGCCGGAGGGCTCCAGCCAGGGCAGGGCCCTTGCGGTTCACAACTGTGCTAGGCTAGGCTCACTCTCTCTTCTGGGCACTTATTTGTGCTCTTTCCTCTTCCTGGCACCCTGTTCCCTTCCTCTCAGCCTGCAGACTTCCTTCAGGTCTCCCTAGCTCAGCTGCCCCTTTCCCTAGCAGGCCTTCCCTGCTGTCCCTCCCCTGCCTAGGTTAGCCGCTGCTCCCTGTACCCTCTCAGGACTCTAAGCTGATTGCCATTTACTGTGAGCTCTTGGGACCAGGGACTTGCCTTCCTCATTACTGTACTCCCAGGGCCTAGCGCAGGGCTGCCACCTCAGAGTTCCTTAGTGACTATCTGGTAAATGAATGTCCAATTAGGATCAAAAGCAGCAAACTCTTCTCGGGCTGTTTCCTGGTATTCATTCTAGAGACTCTGAAACTCTGGGAGTTCCACTTGCATAAGGTACAAGGGCAGAACCAGGATTTGAACCCAGAGCCCACACTCTTAACCACTATGCTTTAAACCCCTAATGCCTCAATTTGTTCATGAACCAAATACGTACTGAGAGCCTACTATGTGTCAGGCACTGTTCCATAGTAATAACGAAAATGGACACAGCCCCGATTCTCATGGATCTTACATTCAAGTTGGTGCTGGGGGAGAGACAGAAATAAATAAGTATATAATTTGCCTATTTGTGAAAAGAGGGAGGGAATATACAGGACAATGGGAGGAACAGGTTGGAGGGTGGGGGAAGATCAGGAGTTCAGTTCTGGACACACTTAGTTTGAAATACCTAAGAGACAACCAAGTGAAGATACAGAGTAGGAGTTGGATAAATGTCGAGAGTCCAGGGTGTAAGCCTAGGCTAGATAATACAAATTTGGAAATCAGCAGCATAGATGGTATTTAAAACCATAGGACTGGGACTTCCCTGGTGGTCCAGTGGCTAAGACTCTGCACTGCCAATGCAGGGGGCCCAGGTTCAATCCCTGGTCGGGGAACTAGATCCCACATGCCACAACTTATTATCCCATGTGCTGCAACTAAGACCCGCCACAGCCAAATAAATAAATAATTTTAAAAATCAATAAATGAAAATAAAACCATAGGACTGGCTGAGATTACTAGGGATGTGATTGCGTACAGAGAAGAGGTCCAAGTACTCAGTCCTGCCATACTTAGAGGTGAAAGAAATGAAGAGAATTAGCAAAGGAGACTAACAGGGAACAGCCAGGGAGGTAAGAGGAAAACTAAAAGAGTGTAGTACCCTGTAAGCCAGGGAATAAAGTGACTCAAGGTCAACAGCGGCAAGGATGACGAGAACGTGGAGTCGGCCATTGGGTGTGGTAACGTAGATGTCATTGGTGATCTTAGCAAGCAGTGTCTGTAGACAGAGGTGGAGCACGCATCTGCAGGAGGAGGGTTTAAAGAGAAAAGGCGGAGAGGAGTCGGAGACAGCAACGAAGACGGCCCTTTTGGAGCATGTCGTTATTAAGGCTGAGCAGGGAAATGGGGGCCTCTGGAAGGAATTATCGGTAGGTTTAAGGTGGAATGAATAGCAGCCTGGAAATATGCTGATGCAGGGAGGACTGATGCAGGAGAGGGATGTGAGACAAGTAGGGGTCCTAGGTCCTCCTTTTCACGCTTCTACCCCTCCTCTTTCTCCAGCTTTGTTTCCCTGGGTTTTCTCCTGCTTTCTTCTCCTGGCCCCATGCTCTCTCCTTGTCATGAGCCACCACAGTCAACTTTATCTCTGCGAGCATGCAGTGCAGCAATTCGCTCTTTCTGGAAAGTTAGCCAGGTTTATCTTGACCTTTGTTCCTACAAAGCAGTGCTCCATCAGGCCACTAAAACAGGATCTTTTCTGTCCCACATGAGGGTGACCACCAGAGGCCCCCGAGACTCTCCTTCTGCCTTGTTGTCATGTACCACCAGTATATGGTTTGCCTTTTCTTTGGTGTTCATCTTGTGAACCCAGATGAACTGTAAGGACCTTAAGGACAGGGACTCCACATGATGCTTCTTTGGGTCCCTCATGATACCTAATTGGGTACTGTGCAGAGTATTCATTTACTCAACATTTATTGAGTACCTGCCGTGTGCTGGGATCTGTGCTAGGTGATCCAGATCAACAGTCCCTATCCTCAAAGAGCTTGTGGTCCAGACAGGAGGCAGATGTGTAATCAAATAATAGCAAATAAAATGTTGAGTGCTATGCTAGGGAAATAGCAGTGGTGGGTGCAGTGGAGGCTTAGAGAAGGAAGAGGTTAACTACATGGGGGGTGGACAGGGAGGACTTCAGGGGGTCTTCCCTGGGGGTGGCAATGAGAAAGCACTTGAAAGATGGCCAGGAGGTTCCTGATCGACTGGAGGAGAGAGGGCATCAGGCAGAGGGAGAGTGCAAAGTCACAGAGGTGTAGAACAGCACGGCATGTTTGGAAAAGGACAGGTCTTTGGATATGATGGTACGGTGGGGAGGGGCACTGCAGCAACGGTGGTGGGAAAGGATCCTGGAGAGACAGAAAAGGATTGGATTGTGGAGGGCTGTGTGTGCCAGGCTAAGGAACTTGGCCTTAATCCCATAAAAGGGAAGGACGGGATCAGACTTTTAGAGAGAACCCCGTGGTGACCGTGGAGTAGAGGTTGACTTGCTTTTGGCAGTCATGGTATTAGAAACAGTTTACTTATATTTAATTAGACACCGATATTTAAAAATCAGGCGGTTTCACAAGAAATCCTAAATTCCAGCTTCTCTAGCCACACATTGTTCTACGATAGCCATCAGCCAAAGCTAGGTGGGAGCCTTCTGTTATGGATTGAACTGTGCCCCCCCGAAGATGTTGAAGTCCTACCTGTAACCTTGAAAGTGACCTTATTTGTAAATTGGGTCTGTGCAGATAGATGATCAAGTGAAGATGAGGTCACCAGGATAGACCTTAATCCAGTATAACTGGTGTCCTTACGTAAAGGGGAAATTTAGACACAGACAGATGCACGTAGAGGGAGACAATGTGAGGACGTGGGGAGAATGCCATCTATAAGTCAAGGAACAGCTGGGACTACTAGAAGCTAGAGGAGAGCACAGCTCATCCTCCCTCCCAGCCCTCAGGAGGAACCTGCTGTCATCTTGATTTTGGACTTCTGGCCTCCAGAGCCGTGAGATGATAAATTTCTGTTGTTTAAGCCACCCAGTTTGTGGCACTTTGTTAAGGCAGCCCCAGGAAAGTAATGCTCTCGCTTAGATGGGGCCCGCACTCTCCAGTGATTTGAGTTGGTAAATGCCTATGCTGGGAATGGATTCGAGGAAGGGGACGGACTGAAGACCATTTAGTAGGTGGTCTGTGGTGAACCAGTAAAGTGGTGGGGAAGGGGGAGCGGTCTGTGAGAGCTCCGCAGTGCTAGTGCTTTACTGATGGATGTAGGGCTTAGCAATAAGCCCAGAAGGTCTGTAAACCAGCTCTGAGTTCCAGAGCCCCATCATCTGCTTTTCTTTCCCTCATGTATTTTCTCTTCCACAGCATCCCACCCTTCTCCACCTGACGCCTCAGCCACCTCCACCTTCCGGGCTTGAATTCTACTCAGTGTATAACTTTCACCCTGCCTCGGAATGGGTGTGATTTCAGCAGCCTTGGTTTCAACTTCCTGTGACAGCTGTAACCTCAGTTCTCACTGAATTACTAAGACTGCTGATAAATGCCAACTGCTTGGAAGTTTTTATAAGTGATTAGGAACGTGTTTTGTGCCAGGCCATGGGAAAATGGGCTATGGAATGGCCCAGAAATTTAATGAATTAAAAATAACGAGTCAGGAATTCCTTGACAGTCCAGTGGTTAGGACTCGGGGCTTCCACTGCGGGAAGCCTGGATTCCACCCCTGGTCAGAGAACTAAGATCCCGCAAGCTGCGCAGAGCGGCCAAAAAAAAAAAAAGTAACTCCCTGCTGTTTTTAGGCCCATATGTGTCCATTCAAGAAAAAGACTAGATCTAAGATGAAAATCATCCTCCCAGCCCCTTGTGGGAAGAACGGTTCATTTCCCTGTTCAAAGTCCCAACAGCCCAGCAGAGGGTGAGTGCTTCTACCTCACCATCCCCATGCCATCGCCATCTTTCGTGTCATATTTTGATTATTTGGAAAAGGTTGATTGGAAGGAACAATAGAAAGCGACCTGCCCACCCCTCCACCCCCCCACCCCCCGCCAAGCCTCCCCACTAAAAGAAATGTCACTGGCTAAGTAAACAGGGTGCTACCTGCGAGGCGGTATCCTGAATAGGATCCTGGAACACAGAAAGGACCCCAATGGAAAAATGGGGAATCCAGTTAAAGCTGGCCATTTGGTTAATAGTGTTGCACCAGTGTTAATGTTTTAGTTTGGATAAATGGACCATGATTATGTAAGATGTTAACATAGCGGGGAGCTGGCTGAAGGGTCTATGGGAACTCTGTGTACTGCCTTTGCAACTCTCTGGAAATCTAAAATAATTTCAAAATTAAAAGTTTAAAAACAAGTTAAATATATATATATTTCAATGTCTCTGCGATAATACTGGTCCAGAATATACCCTTAGTTATGCTATCTGACCCTCAGCCCTAAGTGTTGTTTAATGGCCAAAAAGACATCAGCCAGATGATTTGACATTTGCTGACTGTCTATTCATGGCACTGTAAGGATACCAAGACAAAACCATATAGAACCCTGCCCTGAAGGAGTTTACTCTCTAGTGAGGGGGACAAACATATGTATAAATATCTATGATACCAGGAGAGTGTGTGGGGATCGGAGAGATTGATCAAGACCTTGAAGGTGGAGAGAATTTCACCAGAGACAAAAGCCAAGGACTCAAGGCTGGGGGTTGGTGTCAGCAAAACGTATAGGTGTGTGACTTTGCAGGGAGATGGGAAGAGTCCAATAAAGCTGAAACTGGGAGGGGTGGGGGGGAAGTGGGGACAGAGGTCTTAGAGACATAGAAGGACCTAAGCTCAGTGAGGAGGACAAAACTCCTTTCTGTTTTTAATATATAGTTGTTTTATCATTAATAAAAGGAATATATGTTCACTTCAAGAATGTTGGAAAATCCAGACTAGTACAAAGATGAAAACTAAACTCAACTGTTGTTTTGCCCTCCCAGAACAAATATTTTGGTGCATTTCCTTCATTATATTTTGTTCCTTGTAGTTGAGCTCATATTGTACACACAGTTGGGTAGCCTTTGATCATTTGTTTCATTTAGCTTAATATCACGAGCCTTTCCCCATCTCATTTAAAAAGAATCTTAAAGCACGAAGGGAGGTCACTTTCCTCTTAATGCAAGAATCCTTCTTCACCATCTTGGTGGCTGGCTGACAAATCTTTGTCTGGACACCTCTCCTAGCCAGAATCTCATTCATTCTTTAAGACATCCATTCTATTGTTAGCTAAGTCCAGTGACCACAGAGTTTTAGGCATCAGACATAATGCCAGGTATTTTACACATATTATTTCATTTAGTCCTGACAACAACCCTATGAAGTAGGGGAATTCTCCCCATTTCACAGATGATGAAACGCAGGTCCCAAAAGAGGAAGTCATGTGCCCAAGCTCACACAGTAGTAACTGAACAGTACCTACAGCATCATTTAAAGCACAGATTCAAATTCCTGCTTGTGTGACCTGGGACAAATGTCTAAAGTTCTCTGGGCTTTCCTCCCCCCATTCGTAAAATAATAGGGTTAGGCTGATAAAACAGTTTATGGTGAGAGCTAAAAACACAGACTTGGAACCTGACTGCAAAATGTCTGTGCTTCTCTGTGTGTGGACTAGTTGGTTAAGTGACAATCTCTTTGCAGGCCTGCTGCTAACATTTGCCAGACCCAAGTCAGGAGTATAAAAGGGAAGCCCACATACCTTACGTCTAAGCATTTAAGAGTTATAAATCAAGCTAACAAACCATTTTCTAAAAATATATGCTTTATCCTTGTACTTTGACAAGTATACCTCCAAAGTAACTTAGAAAGCCAGGTTTTGAGTTGAGAATTCTTGGGTTCCTTGGAGTTCCAGGTCAGACTGTGGCCGAGCTAGATCCCTTCTCTTTCTATTTCTGGCTCCTGTGTGCAACCCCTACCCCCCAGCCCCCATGTGCAGGATTTATCCACACCCCTTACGAGCAGCCAGCCTACACGGGTGTACTCATTGGCAGGGAAGTTTGCCCTTGGGAGGATAGACCCAGGGAAGGGGCTGGTGCAGTTGCTGAAAGTGGACTCTGGCCATTTGGACAGGGAATCCTGGAGCCCCGGTTCCCAGAGTATGGTCTAGAAAGGTGCCCAGGCTCAGGGTGGGCATGGCTCCTTGGCCCCAGGGGACTCCTCACCTATGAAAATGGGCACAGCTGGAGGAGGGTCAGAGTGAAGCCCTTTAAAGTGCAGGGCCGAGGACAAGGACCCTGTTGACAAGTCTAGGAAGATACTGTCTCTTTGTGCCTCAGTTTCCTTTAGAGTGACCAACTCATCAGGGTTTGCCTCGGGCTTTCACAGTTGTAGCACTGAAAGTTCTGAATCCCAGGAAAAACCCTTAGTCCCAGGCAAACCAGGACAGTTGGCCACCGTCACTTCCTCATCTTTACAATTAGGTTAATAATCTCATAAGATTGTTCTGGGGATTCACATGAGTTAACAGACATGGAGTGTTTAGACCAGTGCCTGCCATGTGGTAAGCAGTCTATAAGTATGTTGGCTATTATCATTTTTTTTTCAAATTTCTTTATTGTAGTAAAATATATATAACATAAAATGTACCATCATAACCATTTTAAAGTATACAGTTCAGTGATATTAAGTACATTCATAATGTTATGCAACCATCACCACCATCTATCTCCATAACTCCTTTCATCTTATAAAACTGAAACTATCCCCACTGAACAATAGCTCCCTATTCCCCCTCCCCCCACCAGCCCCTGGCAAACACACTTCTACTTTCTAGCTCTAAGATTTTGCCTACTCTAAGTATTTCATAAAAGTGGAATTAGGGACTTCCCTGGCAGTCCAGTGGTTAAGACTCCACACTTCCACTGCAGGGGGCACAGGTTCGATCCCTGGTCGGGGAACTAAAATACCGCTGCCACAAAATGTGGCCGAAGAAAAAGAAAGTGGAATCAAACAGTATTTGTCTTTTTTTGACTGGCCTATTTCACTTAGCATAATATCCTCAAGGTCCATCCATGTTGTAGCATATGTTAAAATTTCCTTCCTTTTAAGGCTGAATTATGTTCCATTGTATGTCTACACCACATTTTGTTTATCTATTCATCTGTCAATGGATATTTGAATTGCTTCCATGGTTTTTTGTTGTTGTTGTTGTTGTTTTGTGGTACACGGGCCTCTCACTGTTGTGGCCTCTCCCTTTGAGGAGCACAGGCTCCGGATGCACAGGCTCAGCGGCCATGGCTCACGGGCCTAGCCGCTCCGCGGCATGGGGGATCTTCCCGGACCAGGGCACGAACCCTCGTTCCCTGCATCGGCAGGCGGACTCTCAACCACTGCGCCACCAGGGAAGCCCGAATTGCTTCCATGTTTTAGCTACTGTGAGTAATGCTGCTATGAATATGGATGTACGAATATCGCTTCAACACCCTGCTTTCAATTATTTGGTGTGTATACCCAGAACTGTACTTGCTGGATCATATGATAGTTCTATTTTCAATATTATGATGAACCTGCATACTGTTTTCCACAGTGACTGTACCATCTTACATTCTCACCAACAGTGCACAGATTTCCAATTTCTCCACATCCTCGTCAACACTTGTTATTTTCTGTTTTTTTTTTTTTTTTTTTTCGGTACGCGGGCCTCTCACTGTTGTGGCCTCTATGAGGTGATGTCTCATTGTGGTTTTGATTTGCATTTACCTCATGATTAGTGATGTTGCTTATTTGCCATTTGTACAGCTTTTTTGGAGGAATGTCTATTCAAGTACTTTGCCCATTTGCTTTTTATTTCTTTTTTAAAAAACTTTCATTGAGGTATAATTGACATATAACATTATGTTAATTTCAGGTATACAACATCATGATTCGATATTTGTAGTAGCAAGATTGTTACCATAATAACATCTGTCACCATACATGTTACAAAAATTTTTCTTCTTGTGATGAGGACTTTTTAAGATACATTTTCTTAGCAACTTTCAAATATGCAATGCAGTATTATTACCTATAGGCACCATGCTGTACATTATATCCCCATGACTTATTTATTTTATAAGTGGAAGTTTATACCTTTTGACCTCCTTCACCCATTTCACCCTCCACTCTGGCAATAACCAAGCTTTTCTCTGTATTTGTGAGCTTGTTTTTTGGTTTTGTTTTGTTTTGTTTTAGATTCTACATATAAGTGAGATCATACAGAATTTGTCTTTCTTTGTCTGACTCATTTCACTTAGCATAATGCCCTCAAGGTCCCTCCCTTGGCCCATTTCAAATCAGTTTGTTTTGTTTTGAGTTACAGGATATTAATCCCTTGTAAGATATATAATTTGCAAATATTTTCTCACTTTCTGTGGGTTGCCTTTTTACTCTGCTGATATTGTCTTTTGATGCACAAAATTTTTAATTTTCCTGAAGTCCAATTTTTCTTTTGTTGCCTGGTGTCACACTAAGAAATCATTGCCAAATCCAACATCATGAAGCTTTTGCCCTATGTTTTCTTCTAAGAGTTTTATAGTTTTAGGTCTTATAATTAGATCTTTGATCCATTTTGAGTTAATTTTTGTATATGGTGTGAGGTAAGAGTCCAACTTCATTTCTTTGCAGGTAGCTATCCAGTTGTCCCAGCACTACTTATTGAAAAGACTATCCTTTCCCCCATTGAATGGGTCTTAGCACCCTTGTCAAAAATCATTCAACTGTATATGCAAGAGTTTATTTCTAGGCTCTCTATTCTATTCCATTAGTTTATATATCTGTCTTTATGCCAGTACCACACTGTTTTGACTCCTGTAACTTTGTAGCAAGTTTCTAAATCAAGAAGTGTGAGTCCTCCAGCTTTGTTCTTGTAGCTACTATCATTTTAAAGGTTCCATTCTATTAGAAAATGCTAAGTTTCTATAAGTGGAAGCTTGGGTGAGAAAGAGGGAAGAGTTGAGTTTGACTGAAGTTTTAGATCTGGAGAGCAAGAGTCTAGCAAAGCCTCTAGCAGAATAGGGAAGTGAGATATGGTTGGTGGGGAGATGTTAGTTCAATGTGGGTCATACAGAATTTGAGGACCTTATGGGGCATCCATGAGGAGATGTCCTTTAGGCAGCTGGAAATGTTTTTTAAAGTTCAGGGGAGAGATGGAAGCTCAAGAAGGCAAATAGGGAGCCATCCCTATGAAAGGAATTGTTGGAGGAAGGCATGGAGGTAGATAAGAGGGATGAAGGTTAGAACATAGAGTGAGAAGATGGCAGGGGCAGTGACATCTAGGCCCCGTTCCACTCACACATTTAATATGTGTGCATTTTACCATATTTTGTTGACTCACATATGCCATTTATTTTTAAGATAGCATTATTTTATATGCCACTAAGAAAATATGCTGTCAGCAGTTATGACGTGGTCCTTATGGACTATGAGCACACTGATTTCAACAATACACAAATGTGGGGGAAAATACATCTTAGAATGGATTAAATAAAATATATGCCAGCCACTGTGTCAGGCATCATGGAGATGGGAGTGGGATACAGCTATGAAGAAGACCCTGCCTTCAATAATCTTCCAATCTCATGGTGACACCTGCAGATACTTCTACCACAAGACTGATTGAGACAGTCATACAGTGCAGGCACCAGAGCTGTTCTGAGATCAGCTGCTGCTTTTCAAGTATTGAGAGTAGTCATTAATATAGACAGAACTGACAGCCATGTCTTTCTTGGGATTTCTAGTCCTCCCCCTCCTTTTCCCTAATGCCTGAAATATCTAGGGACAAAGCCTTTCCATCCATTTTTTAATGAACTGAGATAATGAATTAAAACACCATTCTTTTGTGGTGGGTGTTGAATTGGTACAACTCCTATGAAAGGCAATTTGGAACTATCCAAATTACAAATGTGTTTGCCCATTGACCTAGCAATACCACACTTTCAGATATACTTACTCACATGGAAAATGCCATATATACTAGCTTGTTCATTACAGCATTGTTTGAAATAGCAAATAATTGGGAATAAGCTAAGAGCCATGGATGGGGCATTGGTTAACTAGATTATGGAACATTCATACATTGGATCCCAGATCCAGGAAATGCTTGATGTATGAACTGGGAAAAGATCACTGATATGTACTGTTAACTGAAAAAATGCTAAGTGCAGAACAGTTACAGCAGACTACCATTTTATTACGAAGTGGAGAATAAGAATACATAGCTAAAAATTTGCTAATGTATGCATGGAGAAACCCTAGGATACATAGGAAACTGATAACAAAGGTTCAGGTGGGGGAGGGGTAAGTACAGAATTTGGCAGATGGGGATAGAGAAGGGAGGAGTACTTTCTATACTTTATTTCTAAACTACGTGAATGTGTTGATCTATTCAAAATGTTAAATTAATTGAATTTTTTAAAATACCCCATAGGAAGAGTTAAGCCAGTGACAATGATTTCCACCAAAAGGAGAAAGTCTACTAGTCATCATTCATTCATTTATTCAGTAACCTATAGTAATCCAGAAACTTCTCTAGCAATAATGGTTAACAAGTCTCAGCACTGAGATGTGCCAGGCATTGTGCTAAGCACTTTCACATACATTATCTCATTTAATCCTCACCACCTCTATCTGGTGGAGGTGTCCAGCACCAGAAGAGGAAGCTGAGGATGAGAGAAGTGGTTCTTGCCTAAAGTCAACTGCAAACATCCAGGCCCCACCATCCGGGGCCAGGCTCAGTTCTGGGCAGGCACTAAGGATACCGAGACAAGGACACAACCCCTGCCCTCTTGGACTTAGTTGTCTAGTGAGGGAGACAGACAAGTAAAATAGCAGATTCAGAGACGGGTTTTGAACAGGAAAAGGAGTGTTAGAGCACGATGCCTAACGATTAGGGGCAAAGGGAACAACGAGGCTGGGGACAAGGAGAAAACCTCTCCCACGACACCCTTTTGCCAAGGACAGGCCCTGTAAGCAGCAGTGGAACCTGGAGGCGCCTCTGCGGCAGACAACCCTGCAGCCTCAGAACCAACAATGAACAAAGGCTGCCGGTGCTCTGTAAGAACAGAGCAGATCTGACAACAGCCCAGCTTGTTTGATCAGTGTAGACATCCCTTCTGCACTTTGAAGCCTGAAGTGCTCTCCTTTAGCTGTCTACACAGATCAAATAAGCTGGATGGCTGCCATATCTCTACTTCACTTTGTGTTAATCCATAGTCGCAGCCAGCTCCACAGCAATTCGACCAAACCATCTGAGCAGAGGCAAAAATAATTCTCATGGGCAAAGACAGACAATTCCAAGATGTGAACATTAACTCCTTGCTGCCACTTCAGGAGGGAGTGGATTTAGAAGTTAGTTTTAGGAAGCTTCCAAGAAGGGAGCTTCTGCCCCTCTCCAAAGTGAAATGGCAAAGCTGTTTCCTCTCCTTACAGTCTGAAGCCCTTCCTATTCCAAGGCTCATACATGAACACTCATAAGAGTTGACAACTGGGACTTCCCTGGTGGTCCAGTGGTTAAGACTCTGAGGTTCCACTGCAGGGGGCACGGGTTTGATCCCTGGTGGGGGAACTAAGATCCCACATGCAATGCGATGTGGTCAAAAAAAAAAAAAAAAAAAGAGTTGACGATAAATAGCAGTGGTCTAGCTCTTAGGAAAGCAGCCCCACCCTAAAGAATAGGATCATCCCACCGGACACATTTTTATTCACAGGATCATTCTGGGGGAAACCTTACTCCAGCCCCCTCAAGTCCTCAAGCAGCAGTGGGGATCTCAGGAAATCCTTGTCATAGAGACTGGCAGGGCCAGGCTTCTATCAACAAACCCAGGAGCCAAGTGGCATCGTTAAAAAAAGATTAAAAATCTACATGAGTTCTAACATCTTCATTCCTAGCTGTGGTTTCCATGGAAATAGACATCTGCTCCAGGGAGAAAGAATAGGTGGGGGGAAGCGGTATAAGTGCTTTAAAATAATCAGTGTTTTGAAAGATTTATTTTTTTTTCTGTCAAAACATTAGTAGTCAGAAATGTGAGATTTTTGTGGCAATTTCTTGTATTTTAAAAAAATGTATCAAATGGGTGGGACCTTCTTCTGCAAACCTCCAGATCAAGTACAAAGACTTCAAGATAAAGGCTGGTGCAGGGGATAACAGACCTCTTGGCCTTGGGTTTCTTGCTCGTGTGTGTTGCCTGCCAATCTGTCACTTTTCAGCGAGCTCTTATCCCCACTCCTCTTCCTAACGATTTCTGAGATTTTGCTCAGAAAATCTGAAAGATGGAAACACCTGGCTGTTTGGTGGCTAAGTTTGGTCTGAGAGGGAGAAGGCTCTCAGGGCTCAGAATCTGAATTATTCCTGGTCCTGCTCACATGCTAAGGGAAAACCACTTAGATTGAGGGCGGGGGAGAGGCCGACCCCACACAAGGACGATTGTTGGAGAAAATGCTGCAACAAGCATATTTCAGGCATCAGTGCATTGCTAATTGTTTGCTTTGTGTGGTGTGTCTGCTGCCTGTATGATCTAGTTTTCCTTGTCTCAGGCACTCTGAATTGTATTTAACTCCAGCATATCCCTAGTGACTAGCTGGACATGGGGAGTCTTTAAATTAGGACTCCTGTTTCAGCAAACTGGGTCATGTTTGTTTCTTGGTTTGGGGAGGCGGAGCAATAAAATGAAGGTGTCCTTTTGCCTAGTCAGGACCTCAAAGCAGGTGCTTTGGTGGAATGACCACCACCGAGGACAGAGCCTTGGTCGGGGGAATGGGAAAAGGGGCTTGGGAACCATGTTCATTTTATTTATTTTTCCTCTGGCTTTTCTGTGGTAAGAATGAGGCTAGTCGTTCTAAGATAGCCAGGGTCAGACCAATTTCCTTTGTGTATCTGCTGTGCTTCTGATCTATCCAGGGCAGGGGGAACCGTGACCTTGTGGCTTCTTTTGTTTTGATTCTTTAAAAGGGCCTCCACCGATCAGGGAGCACGTGCTTCAAGAACAAAAGCAACACTTAACTGCAGTCTGTGTAGTAGTCTAGAACTGCTATTGCGCTTCCTTTCCTATCATCCGGCAAAAGGCTTGGCAGAACAGATGGGAGTCTGCATTTAAGCCGAGTGACTTTGTTAGACCAAAGGAGATCAAATTCCAGAGCTTCTTGCTTTTCCCTCACAGATCTCTGGTCACCAGCTCAGGGACCCTAATATGGTAGCGAGAACTCACACAGTGAGTTAAGGGCCACACCCGTGCCCTGTTAGGGCTGAGTGGGTTAGAGATTATGATGATGTCACAATACAGGTGACAGATGGGGGCGTCGAGTGGCATTGTCCTGTCACAAGGGCTTGGGCGTCTTAGGTGGCGGTACAGGGTGGGGCACCGAAGGGGCAATGCGCTGTCCGAGTGCTGCCCTTGCGGCGACGTGGGGCAAGTGACTCAACAGACGCGGAGTCCAGGCGGCTACGGTCTGAGAGGTAGAAAGGGACCCTGCCCCGCCCTTTTCCTAAGGATGGGAGAACTGGTTCAGACCCAGGCAGGGTCACCGCATCACACTCTTCCGCGGCCAGACGACCGTCCCAGCCCCCGGTTCACACCTGGAGACACCGTCAAGAAGCCCTCACCCCTCGCATTGTCCTTCTGTCCCGCCAGCCTGAACTACACTTCCCGAGGTGCTCCGGGGTCCCCAGGGGCGGGGCCCACTTGGGCTGTGGGGGGGTGGGGAGGGGCCGGCACGTGCCGCCTCTCTCAGCCAATGCGGAGCCCTGCGGGGAGGTCACGTGCCGCTGTTTGGCGCTTTTGTGCGCGCCCCGGTCTGTGGGTGCTCAGAGTGTGGCCAGGCGGCTCGGACCGAGCAGGTGGGTGCGGGGTTCCAGGAGGAGGTGGCGGCGGCGGCTGCGGGCTGGGGGCAGCGAGAGGGACGCGGCCGGAGGGAGGGGCAGGGTCTTGGCAGCGACCCCTTGCTGGAGGGCGGCGGGCGGGGCCGCGGGCCCCAGAGGGGCTGGCGGGCGGGGATCGCTCCGCTTTGTGTGTGGCTCGGGCGGAGCCTCGGCTTTGTCCCCGCTCCCCAGGGGCGCGGCTGTGGTGGGGAGGGGGCGCGGCCTGCTGGGCGAGCTCGGTGGGTTAGCCCTGGGATGTCGTTGAGGAGACAATAGGGGGCGTAGGCCCTCGTTTGGCCCCCACCTTCCTCCTGTAGGCGCGGCCCCGCTGGGGTCCCCATTGTCTGAAGGGGCGGGGCGGCGCCCCCAGGGAGCAGCGTCGGAGAGGCTGACACCCCATGAGAGCGCTCCAGTCCTCGCGGCGGGGGGCGCGGACCGCTTGGGTGGCGGCAGATTAGAAGTGAAGGAAAGAGGTGGCGAGCCGATGGCGGGGTACCCCACGGTTTCTTTCCGGGGACTGCCCCAACCGCCCAGCAGCGGCGAGGGTGGGGGCCGCCGCAAGGTGTTTTTGGCGGGAGTTGGGGGGGGCGTCCGCACGGGGCGAGCCCGGGAAGGGCGGAGTTACCCGGATAGGACCGTTAGCCCCGCCTATCCCGCCCCTTCCCACGCGCGCGGGCTCCGGGGTGTTGTGAGTTCGGGGAGATTCGAAAAGGCGCGGGGAGGAAGGGGCGGGGCCAGGGGCCGGAGAGTAGGGCGTGCTCTGATTGGCCGGGGGCGGCCTGCCGTTTTCCTCGCCTGGGCCAGGGCCACGCCCACCCTGGATCTGGTGCTGAGTCTAATGCTCCGCAGGGGTTAGACCGTGTTGCTGACTCGGATTTTAAGTTCCAGGTGTTGAGACCCAGTATTCCTACGGTTTTGGTACTAGTTTGGGGTCTACAAGAATCATGACCTTTAAAAAAAATCAAGGGATGTAGAATTTTTCATGAAAAAATTCTACACAAGGCAGCAACTATTGTAACCTAAAACCTAGAGGTTCATAAAACTAATTAATGTTACCAGCTGTTGGACAAGGAGCTTAAACCGCAGGAACAATGGGAGTTCGACATTATTGGTTAATATTAGCTTGGGCGTTTTGTTTTCCACATGGCAGACACAGACAAAGCAGGGGTGGGTATTTCATTTGCACAATGAGTTGTAGGCAGTGTTAAGATGGCTCCGGTCTCACTAGGCGTTGAACCTGGAATATCTTCTCACCAGGGGGAAAATATAGGGGACGAAAAAATCTTGTGACTTAAACTCCGTCTAATTTAAAAAATATAAGTATTTTTTGAACAGGCAAGCTCAGTTAACTTCATCTTCTGCAACCAGCGTTCTATTCAATTCAAATTCCTCAGTGTTTGAGTACTTTATGGATTTTTATAATTTTCTAGTTAATGATGTCTTATTTAATTCCACAGTAGTGATTTTTCTGACATTGATTTATATGGATGTGATTTGAGGTCCCTTTGAATCGATGGCATGGAAATGCAAAGAAATTGATCGCATGCTTTTGAAAATCGTTTCCAGGGTTTTCCTTGCTAGTGGATTGTGTAGAATACACTACCAGTCTCTTGTCTTCTGTTCACCATGGCTTCTTCTGGTAGGTAATCTATTTGGAAAATCCGAAATTGTGATGGGCTTCTAATTTTAGAATAGGAGATGGCTCAAGTCTTAAGCTTATAATTTGGCACTTGTGTTTTGGTCTTACCAAAAAAAAATCTATTTTATAAATCAGAATAGTTAAAGGAGAAAAAATTATTATTACTTGAATGTACTGAGAGCTCATAATTAATTGTTTCATTATTAGATGATTTGGCTTGGTGTAAACCAAAATGTGGAGTTTTGCATAAGTCTTTGTTTTGTTCAGGGAAATGATTGTCAAATACTGATATCTTAGAATGGTATTTATTAATCCAAAAATGTTGAGCTTTGTTTTTCTGGGAGGTGGTATTTAGATAATAATTTCTTGCCTGTAAACACAGCTGCTTCATCAGCCCTAATTCTATTCATTAAATTGATTTGGGTTTTAGCAAACGGTAGAACAGTTTATTAGAATAGGAAAACTCCATTTTTCTGAATATATTATAAATATGATCAAATCCAGATATCCAGGTGAAGGAATTGGAGAAGCGTGCCTCAGGCCAGGCTTTTGAGCTGATTCTCAGCCCTCGATCAAAAGAATCTGTCCCAGAATTCCCCCTTTCCCCTCCAAAGAAGAAGGATCTTTCCCTGGAGGAAATTCAGAAGAAACTAGAAGCTGCAGAAGAAAGACGCAAGGTAAACATCAATTCACAGAAAACAGGATATTTATTAATGTAATATGGCAAAACTGTTTTATTTTTATAAGAGGAGGAAAACAGAATTGTAGCCAGATGGTGATTATAGCTGTGTGAAAATTACATGTGCCAGTGGTGGGAAGAAAATACCAGCCATCATTTATTGAGCTCCTATTGTGTACCATCTCCTTTACTTATATTCTTCTTTTCTACAGTGACCCTAGAGGGTAGGTGTTGTCTGAGATACTAGATTAGAAAATGGTCTCAGGAATGTTGTCATTTTTCTGAGTCATATAGCTAGTGAGTATTGGAGCCAGAATTCAAGCCCAGGTCTGCCTGAAACCAAAGTTCATGCTTCTCATGCTTTCTTTTTGAAAAATAGATTTGTTGGTGGATGATTCTTTTTTTGTCTCTTAAGGTTTGGGGTTTTTTTGTTTTGTTTTTTGGGTTTCTGTGTATGTCTTTGTGGTTTTTTTGTTTTGTTTTTTGAGAGCTGTACAATAAAAACATTTTAAATTACTAGTTATGTGATTGTGTTGCTCAGCTGGCATACTGGTATTGTGGCAGCTTTTATCTAAGTACTTCTATTATAAAGTAGCTATCTTTAAAAAGAACTAGTCAGAAAAGTCAACAAATATTAATATGCTTGTTATAGAAAAATTGAGAACCGCAGAAGTTTATAAGTAGGAAATTAAAAGTATCCATTATCCTACTTTGCAGAAACAACTATTGTTAACATTTTGATGTATTTCCCTCTATTCAACGTTTCATTAAGAATTTTACATAAATTCTCATTTAGTCCCCCTTTCCAACAACCTTGTTTGGGGTAAGTGGGTTTACTTTTAAAATTAGGGAAATGAAGGCACAAAAAGGTGAAGTAGTAACCTGCCTACGACCAACACAGTTAGTGTTTTGAAGTCTGGTACATGTAACCACACACATACACTTTGGGCCCCTTTTTAAGCTGCTGTAGCGTGTGCTGTGCACCTTTTGGTGCCGCATGTTTTTTTTTTTGTTTTTTTTTTTGTGGTATGCGGGCCTCCCTCTGCCGTGGCCTCTCCCGTTGCGGAGCACAGGCTCCGGACGCTCAGGCTCAGCGGCCATGGCTCACGGGCCCAGCCGCTCCGCGGCATGTGGGATCCTCCCAGACCGGGGCGCGAACCCGGTTCCCCTGCATCGGCAGGCGGACGCGCAACCACTGCGCCACCAGGGAAGCCCCGCATGTTTTATGTATGTGTGCTGACCCACTGTTGACATGGAATTATTTCCCCCGGAAGAGTGGCTGCGTTTGCAGTGGTGTTTCATCTCCCACCTGCTCTTCTATTTAGTCTGAGTTGATGGAGTTTGATGGAGTTCACGTAGTTTGAGTTCATGGAAGAGATGCAGCCGAAGGCTGGACAGAGACTTTTTTTAGGAATCAGTGCTGGCCCTGTAGTCATTAGTCTGCGCTTTACATAGTAACTGGCTAAATATAGTGAAACTCTTATCACGACTGGGATTTTGAAGAAGAGAATTAACAGAACCAGTGGCAGATGCTCTGAAGTTTTCCTGCAAGTTGATGCTTCCAAACACATTGGAATCTGTTTGGCAATAAGCTATTCTGAGTCTGTTGAAGGAGGCACACCGTGGTAACAGAGCTCCAGTGGTCTGGAATTTAATGCAGCTTCCACAGAAAAAAGCTAATAAGCCTTTCCTTGAAACAAATCCTCTGACTTAAATAGTAATCTGGAGGCTTAGTCTTAAATTTTCTATCATTGCCATGTATTTTCTTTTTATCAATATGGTTACATTTTTTTATAATGACCTAATTTTCTTTAGGTAGCCTTTGAAGTTAAAAAACCAAAATTCTTTACAATAAAGTGCCATTCCTAAGTGCATGTCACTCAAGTCATCTTGATACCATTAAGCAGTAAATCTTACGAATATTTCCTTAAGGAATAATTGGGCAAGAATCTCTGAACAAATATGGGCAGTCTTCCAAAGTAAATACAAACACTAGAAAAAGAATATCATTTTCATGGTATTTTGATATGGATAATTCAGGTCCTGACTTCAGTATTATTTAAAGAGATCTAATTTTCTATCTTCAATCCTCAATTAATAATTTCTTTTGTGATTTTTAACTATGCTAAATAACATTTCGGAGAGCCTAGCCTGTTAAATTTTTTTCCAGTCCCATGAAGCTGAGGTCTTGAAACAGCTTGCTGAGAAACGAGAGCACGAGAAGGAAGTGCTTCAAAAAGCGATAGAGGAGAACAACAACTTCAGTAAAATGGCAGAAGAGAAGCTGACCCACAAAATGGAAGCCAACAAAGAGAACCGAGAGGCGCAAATGGCTGCCAAACTGGAGCGTTTGCGAGAGAAGGTTGGTGTCTCTTCCTGGCTTTGAGGGGCTTAAGAGCTTGAGGTTTGATACACCAATGAAGTGGCTTGAACTCTCTGCCTTGATCACATGTGCTTGGTGTCTTTGTCATCAATTTGGGGGTTAACATGTTAAATCAGAGGCATCTTATTTTAAATAAGAAGGAATATTCACCAATTTCCAGCATAATTGCACATTCTTTGGAAGAGCAGTAGAAGGGCTGAATCATTAGGTTCCATGAGTAAACCAGGAATTTCAAAGATGATGTCTTAGAACTCTAATTATGTGATTCCCATAATATATAATTATATAATAATAGTATATTATTATATATGTTATATAACGTACGTACTGATGCTGATTTGGGCCTCTTGGGGGTGTGACCTGGCAGGCTTTTTTTACTTGAGTGATGACATATACTATTTCTTTACAGGACAAGCACATTGAAGAAGTGCGGAAGAACAAAGAATCCAAAGATCCTGCTGATGAGACTGAAGCTGACTAATTTGTTCTGAGAACTGACTTTCTCCCCCTCCCCTTCCTAAATATCCAAAGACTGTACTGGCCAGTGTCATTTTATTTTTGCCCTCCTGACAAATATTCTAGAAGCTGAGGTAGGACTGTATAGGTAGATCCAGACTGTATGATGTTGTTTTAGGGGCTAAAGGGGAGAAACTAAAAGTGTTTTACTCTTTTTCTAAAGTGTTGAAGTCTTTCTAATGTAGCTATTTTTCTTGTTGCATCTTTTCTACTTCAGTACACTTGGTGTGCTGGGTTAATGGCTAGTACTGTATTGGCTCTGTGAAAACATGTTTGTGAAAAGAGTATGTAGTGGCTTCTTTCAAACTGTTAGATGCTGAATATCTGTTCACTTTTAAATCCCAATTCTGTCCCGATCTTAACAGATGCTACTGTACTTGAATGGTTAATAAAACTGCACAGTGCTGTTGGTGGCAGTGACTTCTTTCTGTCCAGGTAATAAATTGTCCAGTGATAGAGACCCTCCTAGTTTATATTTGTTCCAGATGGGGCCTTTAGGCTGGCGGAAATACCCAGTACACACATCACTGCGAGTTCTCTGCCCTGGAGTTTCTCGCTCCAGAGTTGTATGCATTGTCTTCTTCCACAATCGTCACTTTGTTGTGATGCCTCGGCTCCGATCAGCTGTTATGATAGTCTTTCAGATGTTTATTGGCAAACAAGCATTTTTTGTTTCTGTGCCCCCATTAAAAAGGCAAATGGTGTTTCTAGAGAACAGTTTAGAGAAATCTTAAGATCCTAGTTAGATATATTTGATGGTTTATTTGCTTTATGTTATAGCTGGGGGTGGTGTGAATCCTAATGCTTTCCTGCCATAGGAGCCATTTCTCAAGAATCAAAAGATTAGTAAAACCTTGTGTACCACTATAGCAACCCTTATGAACTGATAAAGGGAACCTTATTTTCTGGAGCAGCATTGACTTGGGTGGTGAAGGTTGGCAGTTGCTTCATCTCGTATCCAGAGGCTACAGTATTCACAGTTGTCAAGGATTGCCTCTCAATTCCGGGAAAGCCTTTGGCAGCTTTCCTAGGCTATTTGGGAAATAGCCTTAATTACATATGATTATTTGCTTCTTAGACATCTGTGGAAAAGCTCTTGGAAGCCACGGTCCTTGAAAGTTTCCAGGATGACTGCTAATACTGCAGTGGGGTCTGCATGTTGCCATGCTTATGCCTCTGCAGCTCTTGATTTGGGTTTTACCAAATTTATAATAATAGCCTACCAACCTTTCTTCTATGGGATTAAGTGAGGGAGTGTATGTGTGTAGAGAGCACACTTAGAACTGTATTTAGTATATATTTTAGCACTATATATAAATAACTTTTTAACCAGAGGCTAGTGAGTGAGCTAAGTGTATACTCTTGAGGTAAAAATGACTATGAAGCTTTTGTATGCCTTGAATTGACTTATAAATTTACAAGGTGATCAATTGTAGGGGTTCTGAAACAAGGCTGAATTTAAAGAGTCATGACCATGTAGGGCAAACAGGAAAAGGATCAAGTGTGGTTCAGTTAATGATGGCAATACCTGAACACATAGGCAAAGGTGAGACTTGTGTGCATATAGTGGGTATTAGAGGTTTGCATGGGTGAGATGGTGCCTCTGGGAATCTTTAAAGCACCGGTTCTGAGTAGTTGGGATATAAAGATGGCGTGAAGATAGAAATTTGGAGTAATGATACTAGGTGTCCTACAGTTAGCAGTAAGTTTTTGTTTATATGGGACATGTAGGCTAGGGAACAGAGATCAGGAAAAAGCAAGAAGAGGGTCAAGATGGGCTTGAGGAGAGATCCCCCAGTTAGTTACAGCCAACCCCACAGTGGCCCTGACTTAGTATCAAAAAGTGGTCCTGAGTTCCCACCTTGTGACAACAATTGTCACAGGGAACTGAAGAGGATGCATCTGACCCACAAAATCAGAAGCCCTGGCTTTTCTATTTTACCTCTGACCTTTGGAGAGGTACTAGTCCTGGGCCTCAGTTTTCTCCAGGATAAAATGAGAGGCTTGAACTAGGTTAAGTAATTTCCACGCAAATTCTTTGCCTATAATTTGGAGAGAAGGAGGAGTGGGTGTCCAGGAGTTTCTGGGGAGCGTCTGTCTGTGCTTTCCTGGGCCCGGGGACTCTCTGTCCTGTCCTTAGAGTGAGCAGGGCCAGCCTCTCCTGGCAGGACTTCTGTCATAGGTTGGGCTTGTAAGGCCAGAGTGGTTTGACTGCAGTCTGGGGGCTGTCACCACGGAGCACACTCTGTTTGCTTTGACTTGAGTGGAAAATGAGGTGCGTCCCTTCTTCCTGAGGCTTTTGTGCTTGGACATGGTGATTGAGTGGCCTCAGCAGAAGGGAGGGGTTTGAGGGATGAAGAAAGACCTTAAATCCACGTTTAACAAGCTGCTAGAGTGTGCCCCACATTGAGCTATGTGCTAGCGATGAAAAGATGAGATGGCGTCCCAGCGCACCTTGTACTTATGCACGAAGCGGGCAGGAGGGTTGTGGAACACTTTGCTCAGAATACGGTCTTGACCACATGCTTGTACTTGGCCAAGTGTGTTTTGGTGGTTTGGTGGAGAGTGTAACCACAGGCGTCGGTGATCTGGAAAGCTTAATAGAGCAGGGAAGACTTGAGCCAGTCCTTTGAGAAGTCAGATGTTGACCCAAGCATGCACCGATGAGCATGCACTTTTTGAGAACCTGCCATGGTTACTGGCTCATGGCAGGCTCTCATTCCCTTTATCCTAAGCAGTGGGGCTTTAGAACACAGGAATGGTAGTGTTCAGTGAACAGAGCCATTTTGAGGGAGAGAAAATGGAGGCAGGGGCAGGATGAATTGTAGAGAAGGCGATGGAGACCACAGCAGGAGGCTGTCTCAGCAGCATGGGGATGAAGTGATGAGCGTCTGAGCTGGAGGGGGCCACCCCATATAACTCTGTCTTCCCAGGTAATGGTTTGACCACCTTACTGTTGGTTTGGCTTCTGAATCACTGTTGAAAGTGATTTGTTTGGGAACAAGAAGATAAGGCCAGGCTCCTTATAGAGGAGAGTCCTGCTTTGGACGGGAGGCTGGATTAGGTGCCCTGGAAATTCCCTTCCACATTCAAGACTAGTTCCAGGTCTTCTCTACCTGGTTAGATCAGGGACCATATCTTGGCCATTGAAGATCCCTCTACTGAGCTGAACTTCAAGGCCCCAGAAACATTCCTGGCACTTAAGCGTCTTGCCGTCTGCCTCCTCCCTCTTTGCCCAGGTCAGATAGAAGGTCCACAGTGTCCCCATGGCTGAGGCCCCTGCCAGTGGAAGCTGGTGTTCTGCACTTCAGCGGCACCAGAAAGGTTTTCTGACTTGTTTTACACAGGCACTCGGATTTGTAAAACTTAGTTGCAGGGTTTGATAAGCTCTGAAATGCAGCAACCTCAGTGGAGGGGCTCTGGCCCATAGTGGGAAATGCCTGGCTTTCTCCCAGTGTGGTCAAGAGCAGTACCGTCCCTGTCCTTGGGCACCAATCCTACTAGGGGCCAGTGGGCTGTGAAATTGATCCAAGGGGAGAAGAAACAGGCGGGAGATTGGCCAGATGCCCGTGGCCGCTACAGCAGAATGGTGGGTACAAGGAGGACTGAGCTCTGGGGCTGCAGCAGTCCCTGGGCCTTGCTGGGAACAACAAGAAGATAAGGCCAGGCTCCTTATAGAGGAGATTCCCCCTCTGGACGGGAGGCTGAAGGCCTGTGGCCTCCCACTCCCCTCTGGGGAGAAGCTCCAGTATCTCTGGGATTGGGAGGGCCTTGGTGGGGTTCTCTGTGAAGCCTAGGCTCCCTCTTAACGTGGTCTCACAGCTCTCTGTACTTCATGGCAGTGGCTAATAATTATTTGCATGATCTCAATGGATCCCCGGAACAACCCTATGACATTATCATGCCCATTTCACAGGCAAGAAACGAGGCAACTGAGACAGGTTAAGGTATTTGCCCAAAGTGACATAACTGGCCAGGTGTGGAGTCAGGAATCTAACCCGAACTTTTAACCCCCATGCTATGCTGCAGCTCCTCACGTTTCACAAATGAATTCATTATCATGCAATTATTTATTTCAGGTGTGTCTCTCTAGTTAGAAGGAAGCGTCCCCCAGAGCAGGAGCTGTGCCTGCCACATCACTGGATCTCCAGCACTGAGCCTGGCACATGGTGGGAGGTTAATATGTGCTGAATTATGAGTGGGTGGTGACTCCTCTGGGCACCTGCTTTGTTCTTGTCCTGTGTGGACCCCGTGGGGAGTCAATCCGATTTTCTAGAAGCAAAGACTGGCTCTGTCCTGACTTTGCAGACTGGCCTTGGAGGTGCCCAATCCTAAACAGCATCCTCCTAGATCCAAAGGCGCCAACTGGTGGCCTGCAGCCAGAGTCGGTCAGCAGGCATGTTGTCTTCACTCCATGCTGTGCTTTAAATTTTTGAATTAGTTGACAATTAATTACACTTGGAAATATGATTTCAGGCTTATCTTGAAAAACCAGAAGATCTGGCCACCCTGGGCTCACGGTCCCACCGAGCAAGCTCTGGGCAGCTGCTGCCCCCTTGAGGTGGGATGTGTGCTCTATAGCTCTCCATTCCTCTGACCCACCCACTTCTGTCCTTAAGGACTGCAGCCCCAGGTATAAATACAGGCCTAGAGTTTGCAGTTCCTGACATAGATGACAGCCACTTCATCAGTCAGTCAGCCACACATTTTTTTTAGGTCAAAGTCCAATCAGTACAAAAGGATATATAAAAGTGCTACTCCTTCCTAATGTCCCCCAGCTCCCCTCCTGGAGGTCCCCGAGTCTCCTTCCACAGACAAGCTGCACCACTATGACCACAGTCACCAAACACTCGAGGCACCTCTTATGGGCCAGACACCAGATGGGCATCAGAGTCACATGGCACTTTTTCAAAATACAGAGATTCAGGACCCTCATCAGACCTTTGGAGGTAGACTTTCTAAAATCGGAGCCCAGGTGTCTAGATCTTTCAAAAGCCCACAGTATTTTCTGTTGCTCAGCCAAGCAGAGACCACTGTACTCAGATGCAACATCCCAAACATGGACCCCTCTCTGGAGTACCCCACAGTCTGGTGGAGATGGGCCCGGAACCCCAATCATCAACGCAGCTGCTCAGAGTTGTGCAGATAATACCCTGCACAAGAGTGCCTAGCCAACGCCTGAAGTCTGGCCAGACCTGCAAACCAAGGCCTACCGCACCCCAGAAGAGTAGGCACCACTTTCAAATGTTCCACGTCAGCCATTCAATGAGAATACAGGGAGATGTGTGCAGGGGGGGCTGGGGGCTCCTCAGTTCCACTGTGGGCCCAGGATGACTTCCTGTAGGAGGTGATGCTTGGGCCAAGTTTGCTATAGGGGTTAGATCACAAAGAAGATCACAGTTCTACCCTGTACTTCTCTCTCTCCCAGTTCACCCCACTCCATCCCCTACCTCACAATTCCCTATGCTTATCAGGGGGCACAAACGGGGACACGTTATTAATAATGCACATCAAGAAGACCCTGGGAGACAGACTAGGGTGGAAGAAGGGGTCCAGGCATAATTCAGATCAGTGTGCCTGGCCTGGGGCTGCTTGGGGTTGACTGGCTTGGTATCCAGAAGTATCTGCTTGGGGAGCAGGTGAGCAGAAACCTTGTTCCTTCTGGAAGGTCTCCTGAGAGGCTCTGCAAAGCCAGAGTCCACCTCTCAGCAGCCTGAATCAGTACTATCAAAGAGAAGTCCTGGGACCGCTGTCAGTCCACAAAATGTTACTGGTCTGCAATGAGATAAGTACAGAAATGGAAAATAAGCATATAGAAACTCTCATAACAATCTTACAAGGTCTGTTGAAGACTATTAAACTTGAGGCTAGCATTTTGCATCTTTTTCTTTCATTTCATCAAAAAATTTTTATAGTAAAATATACATAATATAAAATGTACTATATTAATCATTTCTAAGTGTACAATGAAGTGGCATTAAGAACCTTCATAATGTGTAACCGTTACCACTATCTAGTGTATTTAATTTTACAAAAGTCTAAGTTCTTAGCAGATTAAAAACCAATTTTTTTTTTTTAGTTTGAGAAGCACTGACCTAAATCTTGACCTGTGGGCTCCCCAACGCCTTGAAGATTTGGGGGGAAATAGGCTCCTGATTGAAGGGCTTGATTCATTGTTTAGTTTCGTTTCCCCAAACTGCTGAGCTGAGATTTGCCCCAGAGAGTGGGGGGTGCTGAGGCCCAGGCTCCCTGGGCTAGAGGCATGGAGGGATGGGTACCACCCTGGAAGGGAGGGGAGGGAGGCATCGTGCTGCCTGGGGCTGGGGCAGGACGAGGGGCTCTCCCTGGGCAGGGCTGCCCTGTGCTCCCGGGGCAAGAAGGCCAGATGATAGGCTGTGGGGTATCTGGCAGGCCTTCCTCCTGACTCAGCCCGGGGGAGGCTTTTGTTTAGAATTCTAAGAATGTCAGCTCCAGCTGGAAGGGCCCTCAGTGACCAGTGTCTACCCTCCTTGCTTAGAGGAAGAGCTTGAGGCCAGAGAGCAAGGATCGCCCAAGGTTACAGACAGTTAGTGTTGGTCCCAAATCCAGGCCTTTCAATTCCCAGGCAGAAGCGGGGCAGGGCTTTTTGGAGTCACACAGACTGAGGTTGAAGTTCTAGCTCTGTTAGCTCTTCAGGGGCGTTGGGCACCTGTGCCCTCGCCTGTGAAATGGGGATAATCCCTCTCAGGCTGGATGAGTATTGAGTCTGTGCTGGGTTTAAGGACGTGCCTCCTAGCACAGGGCCTGGGCAGGACAAGTCGGTCCCCTGCCCCTCCCTGCCCCTCCCTGTCTCTTCCTGCCCGGTGGTCCTCTTCTCAGTCTGCTGTGATCTGAGGGATCACTGTGGCTGAGGGGACAGGAAGGCGGACCCTCTCCCTCTGGACTGCGGAGAACAGGAAATGTAAGCCAGGGCCCCGGCCCGACTTTGCGGCACCCTCCCCAGCTGGCCAGCATCCCTCCGCACTTGGCTCCTCTGCCAGCCCTCTGGGCATCTCAGAGACGTTTTTGTTCTTTCTGGGACTCAGAACCTTTGTAAAATGAGGGTGTTGAACCAGAAGAACTCAAGTCCATTTTGGGGAGTGGGTACTAAACTTTGGATGCTTTACCTTTCTGTATCTTTTGTGGGAGAGTCAAACTTCCAGCGGGTCAGACTGGGCTGCCCCGGGTTAACAGCCACCTGCCTCTCTCTGTCGTTGCCTCTTTGTACTTTCTGACTCTCTCCTGTCTCCCTTTCCTCCTCCTTTTATGGCTAAGGTGTTTTGAGTACTTACTATTTGCCACACACCATATAAATGTTTTATATATTCCATCTTAATGAATCCTTAAAACTTTCCTGTGAATTAAATATTATTCTTATTCCATGAGAGGAAACTGAGGTTCAGAGAGGTTACAGTACTGACCCCATAGCTTGTCAGTGGCCAAGCCAGCAGGGGGCGCTCTCAACATGTGGTGCCTGCCTGTGCTCACCTCCCTCCTGTTTTCCCCAAATGGGCTCTCACTTCCACCCCAGAGGCACTCTGCCTGGCAGGATCACTTGGGCAGTGAGGGAGGAGGGTCTGGATGTCGGTGGAAAGTTGGTCACTTGTTGGTTTCAGTTTCTGACTTATATCTCAGGTATCACGTTCCCTACCCCCAATCTCCTTCCTCTCCTTTCTCTTTAGATGTCCAAGAGCTGGAAGTTTCCCTAAGGGAACACCCAAAACAAGCCTCTCCATTCATTCATTTATTCACTGAACAAATACTGAATCCTCCTACATGTCCGGCACAGTTTTAGACCCTGGGGATACAGCTGTGCACGAGGCAGACATGGTCCCTGCCCTCATGAGCTTACATCCTGGTGGAGGAGAAAGACAGTAGAAAAGCTTATGAGGAGAACATGAAAGGGGTGATGTGTTGCAATAATAGGCAGTGACCATGGCAGGGAGTGAGGGGTCTCCACAGATAGATGGGCAGGGGGCAGTGTGTTCCCGGCAGAGGAAAGAGCTAGCGCAAAGACCCAAAGGCAGGAGCCAGCAGGTGTGAGGAAGGGGCACATACAAGGCCTGCTTAGCTGGATAGGTGAGCAAGGAGGTCTGGTGCAAGGGAGGCTTTCAGGGCCCAGCCATGCAGACCTGTGGGCCGGGCGGGGTTGCATTATATTCTGTGTGATATGAAGCCTCTAGGGGCTCTAGGGAGTGATGTGGTGGGGTTACGTTTGTAAAGGATCCTTCGGCCACTGTGAGGAGGATGGATGTAAAGTGAGCAGGAGTGCAGGAGGGAGAGATGAGGGTAGTTTGGACTAAGGTGGGGTCAACAGGATGAAGAGACAGGGCCAGATTCAGGATCTATGTCACAGTGGAGCCAACAGGATGCTGATGGGCCGGATGTGGGCTGTGGGGTGAGGGATGACCCCTGGGTTTTTCACATGGGCAACTGAGTGGAGGGGTCATCTACTCCTATGAAGAAGTCTGGGGACAGAACAGATGTGGCGGCTGCAGGCTGGGAAGAAGCAATGACTCCATTTAGCCATCATGGCAGACTTTGCTGGCTGCCCTCCCCATATCAACTCTCTCCTTCCTTGTAACAGAAGCCTGACAGGCTTTTCTTTAAGTATTGACCTTTTGCCCTTTTCCCATCCTCCTCCTTCCTTCCTGGAATGGAGCCATGATACTAGAGGTACAGCACCCACCTTGTGATCATGAGGATAAAAGCCACATGATAAGATGGCTGGAGCAGGAAGGTAGATGGAGCCTGAGTCCTTGGTTATACCAATGAGCTGACATACCAGTCTTGGACTGCCTGCCCCCAAGTTCTTGTTATTAGGAGCAAGTTTCTCCTTTTACTTGTGTAAGCCACCATTTTGTGGCTTTTCATTGTATGCTGCTGAATGCAATTATAGCTAACGGAGTCATGCTGAGTTTGAGATTTGCGGGGGGGGGGGAGCCAGAATTCAGTCATTCATTCAAGAAATGTTTATTGAGGACCTATTATGTACCAGACACCCTTCTAGGTGCTGAGAATTCAGCAGTGAATAAAACAGGCAAAAATATGTGCCCTCAAGGAGTTTACACTCTGGTGTAATCTGGAAGCCAGACCTGAGTTCTGGGCTGTACATTCTCATTTGATCCAAAGGTAGTAAGGTTTGAAGTACAGACAGGTGACGGGGCTAGAGGGTGGCACATCTGTTCTCACAACATTCCTCACCCACCCACTATGTTCGTAAATCAAAATGGTCAGCGTATTTCTCTAGTGTTTTCTATGAGCCGAACACGAGGCTGCGTTCTCTATGAGGCAGGTGTTTTATTATCATCCCCATCTCGCAGGAAGTTTAAGAAATCAGCCCCCTGGGACTTCCCTGGTGGCGCAGTGGTTAAGAATCCGCCTGCCAATGCAGGGCACATGGGTTCTATCCCTGGCCCGGGAAGATCCCACATGCCGCGAAGCATCTAAGCCCGTGTGCCACAACTACTGAAACCCGCGAGTAAGAGAGAAGCCCGTGCAACGAGAAGCCACCGCAGTGAGAAGGCCGCGTATCGCAAAGAAGAGTAGTCCCTGCTCGCGGCAAGTCGAGAAAGCCCGCGTGCAGCAACGAAGACCCAACGCAGCCAAAAATAAATTAAAAAAAAAAAGAAATCAGCCCCAGTTGCACAGCTAATAAGCGGCTGTGCTCGGATTTGAACCCAGGACTTTCTGACTTCAGAAACTCCACTGCACTCACTGCCCCCCTGGGCAACCTCGTGGCCCCTTTTCCCTACACCCCTTTGGGTCATTGTTTGACAAAGCATTTCCTGATTTCCCCTTTCTCCTTGCTTTGGGCAGGGACTGTGTCTCTTGTTCGGCTGTCTAGTCCGGGCACCCTTCATTCATTCGTCCCATTTTTCCAGAGGATTTCTTTGCAGTGAGTGCTAGGAATGCAAGACAAGTCACAGAACAACACACTCAGCCCAGGAGGAGGACAGGCAATTAATAGGAGTCAGTGTACTGGGTGTTGGTATCAGAAGAGTCAACAGAAGCACAGAAAAGGGCAACAAATCAGATCGAGATAGTGGTGACCAGTCAGGGAGGACTTCTTGGAGGAGTTCACACCTGAGCTTAGTCCCAGAGGAGAAGCAGGAGTTGAGCAGGTGAAGAAAAACAGTGGTGGGTGTTTCAGACAAAGGGAGCATCACGTGGAGGGCTGAGAGAGGCGAGGTGGCAACACGTGGGGGTGACTAGACTGTGGAGGGAGGGGCAGTAGGGAGGCACGAGGCTGGGAGGCCACGCAAGGTGTTGTCAGCCAGGACAAGGAGTTTGGACTTGATTTGGTAGCCACTGGGGAGCCACCGATGGGTGGTGAGCAGGGTGGGTCCAGGTCAGATTTGTCTGGGCAACCCATAAACACTGGTTGCTGGAATGAACCCATGGAAGAAGGAATGATAACTATGGGGCTCCGTGCAGGGAGGGGACGGTTGTATGAGTTGACAGTGGAAGGATAAGCCAGGCAGCCACCTGGATGCTGGACACCACTTCTCTCACCTCCTCCTCCATGACTCCCATGACTGGACCAGCACCGTCACTCTCTGGGATCTTTACGGGAGCCTCCACACTAGCCCCCCCAGATGCTGCTCTGGCACCTCTACAGTGTGTTCTCGAAGGCAGCCCCATGACCCTCTGGAGTCAAGTTCTCCACCCCAGCGCTCTGCCTGAGGCCTTTGCTACCTCGGCTACATCAACACGGAAGAAGCAACTGCCACGCTCAACCAGCCCTTCACCCTCAATGACTCTGGCATGTGCAAAGCTGGCTTTAGCGGGAGTGATGCCCCCAGAGTGTCATGGGGAACACGGGACAGGACAGATATGTGAGCGATGAACTCAGAGCAAGAACGGCGTCCTGACCCTGAAGGCCACCCCCTGACCTGGGCTGACATGGAGGAAGACCCGGCATCATGACCTGTCCCACGGCTTCACGTTGCCCAGAAGAATACCCTGTTCCCTTCACCAAAGCTTCACCAAACTCTAAGACCAAGAGAGAGGATAACCCAGGTGGGGTGTGAGACGTCCGGTCCCCCCTGCCCCCCACCCCACGTGTGCTGCTGCCCAGGTGGTGCCCTCCCAGGAGCCTCTGTTCATGCCACTGGGATGGTTGTGGACTCCGGAGCAGTGCCACCCACACGGTGCCCAATAGTGAGGGTTAGCCCTGCCCCCCACCAGCATCTGGGCTTGGCCAACAGTGACTTGAGAGACGACCTCATAGAGATCCTGAAAGAAAGAGGTTATGGCTTCACTACCACAGCTGGGAGGGAACTGGTGCTTGACGTTGGGGGGACGCAGTGCTACGTCACCCTGGACCTGGAGCAGGAGATGGCCCTGCTGTGTCCTCCTCCTCCTTCCCCTAGAAGGGCCATGAGCTTCTGATGGTCAGGAGGTCGCCTCTGGCAAAGAGAGGTCCTGATGGCTGGCAGGAAACTCTCTGATTCCATCACCTTCTTCTCTTCCCCTGCTGTCCTCAGCAGGCCAGCCAAGACCCTGCTTCAGGGCTTTTGTACAGCAGTCCCCCCTTATCCGTGGGGGATATGTTTCAAAACCCCCGGTGGATGCCTGAAGCCGCAGATAGTACCGAACCCCATCTACATATGTGATGTGTTTTCCTTTATCCTATGTATACATACATACCTATGATAAAGTTTAATTTATAAGTTAGGCACAGTAAGAGATTAACAACAATAATAATAAAATAGAACAATTATAACAATATACTGTAATAAGTTATGTGAATGTGGTCTCTCTGTGGCTCTCTCTCAAAATTTCTTATTGTACAAATTTAATGTCTTTTCCATCCTAACTAAGCATTCACTGTGCACAGTGGCCGTAACTTTTGTAATTTGAAGCATGACAGCAAAACTAGCTCGAATTTCTTTACCTTCTTCACAATTTCATGGATAGACGATTCAGTCAACCTCAGCATAGAATTATTTTTCTTTCCTTGTTAAGTCCACAACTTTCACCCTTTCACTTAAAGAAAAACTTTACTCTTCTCTTTGGCATATCCGAATTGCCAGCATCACTGCTCTTGTGGTTTGGGGCCATTATTTAGTAAAATAATGGCTGCTTGAACACAAACACTGTGACTTCTACAGGCGTTCTGATAACCCAGCTGGTTACTGAGTGAGTAACAGGCAGGACGGCGGGAGCTGGACCACACGAGATTTCATCACGTGACTCAGAATTGTTTACTTTTGTAAATTTCCAATTAATATTTTCTGGCTGTGGTTGTGGTGGGTGACTGAAACTGAGGTAAGGGAAACCGTGGATAACTGGGAACTATAGTACTTGCTGTTCCCCTGATAATCACACAAATGTCGCCTTATCCACAGCAAGGCCTTCTTTGGTCACCCTCCCGACCCTGCCCCCAGCATCACAGCCTTTTCCTTACCCTGCCTCATTGTATTCACAGTATCTATGTATATTCTCTTCCCCCCATTAGGAGACAGGTGTCTGTCCAGTCCTGAGTCTGTCCTGTCCTGAGTCCCTGGCACCTGGAATAGGGCCCAGCACACCGTAGATGAGGTGCTCCATAAATACTTGTTGAAGGAAGATGCCTGGGCCACTGACAAAGCCTGTGTGGCCTATAACCAGGTGTTTGTCCCCCACCATCACTGCTGTGACCTCTCTGTGTCTCCAGCTCCAAGGCACTGCGTCTCCCACCAGCTGTCGGAGGGATAGTGGAAATTTCCATTAGAAACTGGACAATAGCCATGTTCCCTGAGCTTGGCTAGAGGGGCTGAGAGGAAATTTCCATGAACCATGTCTGGCAGCGTGACGGAGTGGCCCAGGAGCCCAGGGAGGGGCCGGGGAGGACCAATCTCATGGACCTCTAAACCTGCCCCAGCCCAGACTGGTATGCAGTCCTTTACAGATCTGCAGATCTGGAACTCCGTCTGGGCTTATCTCACACTAGGCCCAGCCTGCTGCGGACTCCGGCGTCCTCCAATCCTGGAGCCAGAGGCACCTTTAGCCATCATCAAGTTCAATCCCCTCTTTTTCAAGATGGAGAAACTGAGGCCCAGAGAAGGGAAGCAATTTGTCCCAGGTCACACAGAAAGTTAGCGACAGACAATGGACTCAAACTCACTGCTCTGCCTGGGTTTTTGCTTCTCTTTTCCATTCCTTCCCTCCCTCCTGCCCTGCCCTCCCACGGCCCTCCAGCTAATCTTTCCCAAGTGCCACTTCCGGCCAGCCCAGTGCCCTGGGCCCTGAGCTTCCCACCCTGGAACCTCAGGCCTTGAGGTTATGTCATTGCCACTTCCTCCTGTGAGACCTCCAGTGCTCCCTGCCGCTCCACTCTACACCCTGTCCCTGCCAGCAACTTTGCCACACATTTAAAAATCCTGATGCCCTGGTTGCTCCCCATATCAATTAGATTAGAACGTCTGGGGGTGGGGTCCAGTCTTCAGTATTTTTTAAAAGATCCCTGGGTGATTCCATTGCAGCAAAGTTTGGAAGCCACGGTTTTGGCCTTGATTAATATCACCTCCACCTCCTGTCCCTTGGCCCCAAGGTTGAAGATTAGCTGGTGATACAGTACATATATTTTTTCTTCCAAATCTACTTTCTGTTGCACGGGCCTGGGCCTCAAGCCAGACCTCAGCTGAGCAAACCTCTCTCCCGGCTGCTCCTGCCCTTTGCCCAACTCTGGGCTTCCAGTCTGACTAGATTGTGTGGTCTGACCTGCCTCACCAGCACCAGGTGATCATTAGATATTTGCTGTTAGTGATAGCAATGACCTCAGTCCGGCCAAGAGGATCTTTGATATGGAAGAAAGAAAATGGCTTTGGTGTCAGGCAAACCTGAATCCTAATTCTAGCCAGTTCTATTTGCTGTTTCTGGGTCTTAGGTTTTTTTTTTTTTTTTTTTTTTTTGGCGGTACGCGGGCCTCTCACTGTTGTGGCCTCTCCCGTTGCGGAGCACAGGCTCCGGACGCGCAGCCTCAAGGACCATGGCTCACGGGCCCAGCCGCTCCGCGGCATGTGGGATCTTCCCGGACTGGGGCACGAACCCGTGTCCCCTGCATTGGCAGGTGGACTCCCAACCACTGCGCCACCAGGGAAGCCCCTGGGTCTTAGTTTACTCATCTATGAAAGGAGGTTGAGTGAGGGGTGAAAATGCCTACCTTATAGTTTGCTGTAAAGCTCAAATATGCTACCTAATGTCGTGGTCCAAGCACAGGTTGGGAAAGAATTTCCAGACACAAGGCGGAATGTAAGGAAGATAGAGTTTATTAAAGTGAAAGGGTCGCTGCAAGAACAGCGGGCCGAATTCCTGGTAGCCAGGGAAAGTCGATAATGAGCATGGGTTGCTTATCTGTTTTTACAGCCAGGGAACCTGTTAAGTCATCTGCTGACTGGGCAGAGTATGTATACTTTCAGTGTGCTGAGCGGGAGAAAAACAGGGCAAATGTCTTTCCTTATATGGATGGGAAAGGGACAGGGCATGCTGCTTGGGAGGGCTCTGGGACATTGCAATGTTCACATTGTGACAGAGTGATAGGAGTCCTGTAGGTCTTTGTCCCGGCAATATTGGCCCTTTTGAGTTTACCTTGTTTTTTGTCCTTGGAGCACACCACACCTAATACTTGGAACGGCCCAGCAGCTCCCCATCCAGTTCCTGTAGGAACAGGCTGCTCTTGCCCAGACGGTGGGCAGCTGTGACTGTTTCAGTGGGTGGGAGAAGCGGAGCCTTAGGAAGGAAGGTGGCTGTGACCCTGCCCAAGGGGGCTTCCTCCCAGAGCAAGACACCTGCAGTGGAGAGGTGCATGGGGAAGGCAGAAGTGGAGGGGTGGGGGTCATAAGGGGTCAGCTGGAGAGTGCTACCACCCTGCTGGGATGCAGCATGAAGTCCTCGGTGGGGCTTTCTCTTGGGAACCCACAAAAGCGTCCCATGAGGACAGAATCTGCATGTGGGTACCTGCCATGCCCAGAAGCACAAAAGTCCAACTACAACCATGCCAGACAAAGAATAACTCTCCTACTTCTATCTCTTCCTCCGAGCTGTCAGAGAGGGGAAGCTTTAGACCGAATAGAACCTGAAAATTTTAATGGAAAACAGGACTGGACTTTTTGTAATCCAGAAAATGAGACTGCGCTTGTACACCCAAGAGGGAAAGGGTACAGGAGCATCTCGAGCAGGAACAAGGGTCTCAGAGAAATTAAAGGGGTGCCGGCAGGAACGAACCATGGGACTGCCGGTGCCAGGCCGAGTCCAGCTTGATCAGCGACCGGCTGCCCTGGTGTTTGTATTATGAAGCCAGTCTGTGCTGGGCATTGATGGAGCTATTGCAAATTCCTGTGCTGCCTTGGCAAGGCCCTTTATTTCTCTGAGCCTCAGTTTCTCTAGCTGTGAAATGCCTCTGTTTCTAAATGGCCCTGCCAGACTTTGCCAGTCTGTAAAAACACCTCAGGTCTCGTAGTTTTAAGCAGGAAAATTAAGTGTGTCCTAAGCCTAAAGTCTGAAACAAACTCAGGTGGTCCTCAGGAAGCCAGGCAGCAAGCTGAAAAATGATCTCTGATAGTGAGGAAATAAAACAGTTTTTTAATTTGTTGTTTAGAGGTTAATTACAATGTTATTTTAAACAGTTTTATTGAGACAAAATTTACATGCCATAAAATTTACCTCTGTGAAGGGTATAATTCAATGACTTTTAGTGAGTTTATAGAGGGGTACAACCATCACCACAATCTAATTTTAGGACATTCGATCATCCTAAAGAGATCTCTCATGCCTATTCACACCCCCAGCCCTGGAAACCACTAATCTGTTTTCTGTCTTACGGATTTACCTTTTCTGGACATTTCATATAAATGGAATCGAGCAGTATGTGTTTTTTGCATCTGGCTTCTTTCACTGAGCACAGTGTTTCTGAGGTTCATCCATGTTGTACTGTGTATCATTACTTCATTCTTTTTTATGGCTAAGCAGTATTCAATTGTATGGATATACTACATTTTATTTATCTTTTCATCATCGATAGATGTTTGGGTTGTTTCCACTTTTGGAAAATGCTTCCTTGAACATTTTTGTATAAGTTTTTTTTTCTTCTTCTTCTTTTGGCCATGCCATGCGGCTTGCAGGATCTTAGTTCCCCGACCAGAGATTGAACCCGCACTCTCAGCAGTGAAGGTGTCAAGTCCTAACCACTGGACTGCCAGGGAATTCCCATTTGTCTTTGGAAATTCCCATTTCCACATAAGTCTTTGTGTAGAAATATGTTTTCAATTGTCTTGGATAGACTCCTAGGAATGAAATTGCTGGGTCATATGATAGACAACTCTATGTGTAACTCTTCGAGGAACTGCACATTGTTTTCCAAAGTGGCTGTATCATTTTTATATTCCCACCAGCAGTGTATGAACAGTGTTCCAATTTCTTCACATCCTGACACTTGTTGTTTCCTTTCTTTTCTTTTCTTTCCTTTTGTTTTTTTGTGGTACACGGGCCTCTCACTGTTGTGGCCTCTCCCGTTGCGGAGCACAGGCTCAGCTGCCATGGCTCACGGGCCCAGCCGCTCTGCGGCATGTGGGATCTTCCCGGACCGGGGCACGAACCCATGTCCCTTGCATCGGCAGGCGGATTCTCAACCACTGTGCCACCAGGGAAACCCTGTTTCCTTTCTTTTAAATTATAGCCATTCCAGTAGGCGTGAAGTGGTAACTCCTTGTGCTTTGGATTTGCATTCCTACAGTGACTAAAGATCCTAAGCATCTTTTCATGTGCTTATTTCCCATTCATAAATCCTCTATGGTGAAATATCTGTTCAAATACTTTGCCCATTTAAAAATTGAATGATTTATCTTTTTTATTTAGTTGTAAGAGTTCTTTGTATATCCTAGATACAAGTTCATTAGCAGATATGTGATGTTTAGGAATATTTTTCTCCCAGTCTGACTTATCTTTTTTTTAGTTAATTTATCATAAATGTAAAGGTTTATTTCTGGACTCTCAATGTTATTCCATTCATCTCTATATCTACTCTTATGCCAGTACTACAGTGTTTTGTTTATGTGGTTTGATAGTACATTTTTAAATCTATTCTTATGCCAGTACCACAGTGTTTTGGTTAAGTGGTTTGATAGTATATTTTGAAATCATGAAGTATAAATCCTGCACTTTATTCTTCTTTTTCAGAATTGGAGTCAGAGTCCCTGGGTTTGAATTCTGGCTTCACTATGTGTATGAGTCAGGAATTGCTTCAATGATGCTGTGTAACAAACCTTCTCAAAATTTGGGGGCTTACCACAAGCCTTTATTTTCCTCACCTATTGGCAAAGGGAGGGAGTAAAGAATTGAAATAGAGTGATAGTTGGCATTTATCAAGCAGTCATTCTATGCCAGGCTCTGTGAGCACGTCACATGTATTATTTCATTTACTCCTTATGCCAACCCCATATGGTGGGTATTATTAACCTGTTTTAGAGTGGAGGAGATAGATGTCCAGAGAGGTTACATAACTTGCTGGTAAGTGGTAGAACTAAGATGTGAACCCAGGCAAAATACAATCATGTGTCTCACTGCTTTGCTGCCTCCAGTGAATGGAAGCACTTGTTTTGGGGAAAAGACAAGAATGTGTTCCAGACAGCTCAGGCACCCCCATTCATTCTTTCTCTGAGTCTGCTGAAGCCCTTCCTGATGGTTTCCCAGCTCAGAGCCTGACTTCTGAGGCCTTTGGCTCCTTAGGCCTGCCCAGGAATCCAGTCTCCCTGTTCCTTCAAGGGCTGAGCCTGGCACCTGGGAGGGCAGATGGATGATGCACAGTTTACGGGATAGGTTCCCCTTTCCAGGGACTGGACTCAAAGTCTTACAGGGCTCTGGCATCCTGGAGCAGTGGAGTCACTGGGCCTCAACCAGGTGGGCTGAGCTGCGGGAGGGCAGGGAAGGAAGGTGCCCTTGGCTGCCCTGGGGCTGCTCTCACCCTCCCTGGGCTGGAAGGAGTTGGAGCAGAGCAGGGCAGGGAATGAAGTGTCCTAGCCCCATAGCTTCATTCTTTGATACCAGTACTGTGTAGGAGATAAGAACTGGCCTTTGATTAAGGTCTGACACTAGCCAGCTGGGTGGCCTTGGACAAGTAGGCTCCTCCTGAGCCTGTTTTCTCATCCACAAACAGAGATAATGACAGAACCCTATTATGGCATACAGTGTATCTAATGGACTTTGCACATGGCAAGTGCTCCATGACAGATCACTGTTCTTACTTTTATTATTTTTATCATTCAGCTCTCAAGTATCCACAACCAAGTTTCATGGTTAAGTGGCTTTTCTCCCCCAAGCACACATCCAGGTTCATTTCCCAGAGCCTGGATACACTGGGAGCTCCATAACCAGGAATATGTCATTTCTCTTCACTCGGCTTCAGGTTTTCTATCCATAAAATGGGGACCAACACACTCAACATGCAGGAATGCATGAGGCCAAGTGAGTTTTTTTTTTTTTTTTGCGATTTAAAAAAATATATATTTATTTTATTTATTTAGGCTGTGCCGGGTCTTAGTTGCCGCACGCGGGATCTTCCTTGTGGCATGTGGGCTTCTTAGCTGCGGCATGCAGACTCAGTTGTGGCATGCATGCGGGATTTAGTTCCCTAACCAGGGATCGAACCCAGGCTCCCTGCATTGGGAGTGCAGAATCTGACCCACTGGACCACCAGGGAAGTCCCAAATGAGATAATTTAACAGTCCTGTGTCCCCTTGCTGAGCCTCAGTTTCCCAATTTGTAAAGGGTTAATAGGGTTATCTGGATCAAAGGAGGTAGTCATGGCAACTGTTTAGCACATGGTTCTGCAAGAGCTTAATAGACTAGAGCTTTAAAAACAAGTCTAGGACACAGCAGGTGTTTCAAAATGGAAGCTGAATCCCAAGACACCTTTCAAGTTTTTATGCACTATGATAGGATATATTTCATTACGTAGAATATAATCTCCATATTGTCCTTACTAGTTTTCATTTCCTAGAGCCTACCTGTTCTAAATGATTGGATTTTCTGTGCCACTTTTCCTAAGCATAAGGGTAATGGGGATTTAAGTAATTCTTGTATGTTTGTCTGAACATGTTGAAGTAAAGACCTGTTTCATCCTATTACATTATGATTATATACATTTTGTTATAATATAATAAAGAAATGTATGTTCCTCTAGTACATTGCAGTTGACAAACAACCTTCATATCCACTGTTTTATTTACTTCTCCTAACACCTCTGTCAGGTTGGTATTATTATCTCCATCTTACAGGTAAAAAAACTCAGGCCGAGATAGCAGAAGCAAGAACTACAATTCTGCAACCTGTGGAAGGAAAACCACATTCACAGAAAGATAGACAAAATGAAAAAGCAGAGGACTTTGTACCAGATGAAGGAACAGATAAAACCCCAGTAAAACAACTAAATGAAGTGGAGATAGGCAACCTTCCACAAAAAGAATTCAGAATAATGATAGTGAAGATGATCCAGGACCTCGGAAAAAGAATGGAGGCAAAGATCAAGAAGATGCAAGAGGGCTTCAATGGTGGCGCAGTGGTTGAGAATCTGCCTGCCAATGCAGGGGACAGGATAAACCCAAGGAGAAACATGCCGAGACACATAGTAATCAAATTGACAAAATTAAAGACAAAGAAAAATTATTGAAAACAACAGGGAAAAATGACAAATAATATACAAGGGAACTCCCATAAGGTTAACAGCTGATTTCTCAGCAGAAACTCTACAAGCCAGAAGGGAGTGGCACAATATAGTTAAAGTGATGAAAGGGCAGAACCTACAACCAAGATTACTCTACCTGGCAAGGATCTCATTCAGATTTGATGGAGAAATCAAAAGATTTACAGAACTGAGGCAGAAGACGAATAAGTGACCTGGAAGACAGAATGGTGGAATTCACTGCTGCGGAACAGAACAAAGAAAAATGAATGAAAAGAAATGAAGACAGCCTAAGAGACCTCCGAGACAACATTAAATGCACCAACATTCACATTATAGGGGTCCCAGAAGGAGAAGAGAGAGAGAAGGGACCCGAGAAAATATTTGAAGAGATTATAGTTGAAAACTTCCCAAACATGGGAAAGGAAATAGCCACCCAAGTCCAGGAAGCGCAGAGAGTCCCAGGCAGGATAAACCCAAGGAGAAACATGCCGAGACACATAGTAATCAAATTGATAGAAATTAAAGACAAAGAAAAATTATTGAAAGCAACAAGGGAAAAATGACAAATAACATACAAGGGAACTCCCATAAGGTTAACAGCTGATTTCTCAGCAGAAGCTCTACAAGCCAGAAAGGAGTGGCATGATATATTTAAAGTGATGAAAGGGAAGAACCTACAACCAAGATTACTCTACCTAGCAAG
>NW_021145463.1:0-27816 GCF_002837175.3 Physeter macrocephalus
AAATGAATAAATGGAAAAGAATAAAGAACCACACCCTACGCCCAAAATAACCCATGAATCTAAACTATCTGGGTATATAATAGAGGTGGCATTATAATCACTAGAGAACAAGAAAGTTAGGAAGAGGCATCCTAGGATGTAATCTTGGGAAAGCCAACAGGAAGCGATCTTGTGAGACTCTCCTTGTAAACATTAAACTGGTTGAAACGTAAAACGAGGCTCGATTCCGCCCTTAGACATTCTGGGTAACAGGGGAAGGTTTCAGGTGTGTTTGTTAGCTCTTCCGGCCGCTAGGTGGCACCTGGAAGATCACAGGAGCATGGTGATGACTCATGCGCAGTGCTCTTAGGCTCAGCCGCAGACCCTACGCTCGTGCACGTGGGTTTGCCCACGGCTTTGACCCGTGTGCACAGCGCTCACGCACGCGCACTTACGTGCATACCGCTAATCGCGCTGTACCGTTTTTCCAGTTTTTCTGAGAGCGGCCGATCTGACCCCGCGGTCCGGGATGTCCGAGCTGCCCGCAGACAGCAGTGTCCCACCGAAGGGCGCGGCGAATGACAACGGCGACGTCCCGCAGGCGGAGGTAGGCGGCGGGAGGCGGGAGCCGGCCCCAGCGCAGCCTGTGGAGGCCAGGGACTGTCCGAGGGCGGATGCCAGGGAAGGTCCGACGGCGGCGGCCAGGGAAGCTCGGATTGCAGAGGTTGCCCGATTGTTGGCGGAGCCAGCAGAGGAAGAGGGTCCCGAGGGCAGACGCCGGTCCAGGCCCGGGAACAGCCCAGGCCTGGCTGCGTTGCCGTATCTCCGCCTCCGTCACCCACTTGGCGTTTTAGGAATTAATTATCAGCAGCTCCTCCGCCACTATCTGGAACACTACCCGATTGCTCCCGGCAGAATTCAGGAGCTTGAAGGACGCCGCAGGAGATTTGTGGAAGCCTGCAGAGCAAGGGAAGCAGTGTTTGATGCCGAATATCAGAGGAATCCTCAGAGGATGGATTTTGATATTTTAACATTTAGTATAACTCTGACTGCATCTGAAATTATCAATCCTCTGATAGAAGAACTTGGTTGTGATAAGTTTATCGGTAGAGAATAGTTTAGTGATGAAACTACTTCAAGAACCTCTGCGTTCAATACAGTCATACCAATCCTGTAACTTGATTTTTAAAAGTCAAAGTATTTGAGAATAAGGCAAGGCACAGTTGAAAAAGAAAAGGAAGCTTATCAAGAAAAACCATCAGAAAATAAATATAAAAAAATAAAAACCGTTATGACTCCTCTAACGTCCTTTGAGTTTGTGATTGATCCAGATTCTTTTCCCTGCATTGTGGAAATGTCTTTTAAAATTGCTTCACTAAAGTGAAGAATGGTTTTATATAATTGAGACTTGATGAAGAAAAACTGCCAATAGAGCCCATAGTGTAAGATTGATTTTGTGTTTTCTGAGGCATTTCAAATGAAAGGCAAAGTAAATACTGTATCTATTACATGATAAATTATGTATTCAAGACTATCGGAAATTTCTGGATTTTTTCTTTCATTCAATTTTTAATACTTTTTTGGTAAATAATCTATTTATAAGCCCCCAAAATATAAAGTGTGCAATGAAAAGTCTTCTATCCCTTTCCCCCGACCCACCCGGTACCTACCACAATTCCCATCTGTAACCACAGTACCTCTTCTGTCTTTTCAGTTTCCCTATGTATACACAAGTAGATACAAATCTGGGTGGGTTTTTTTTTTTTCATTTCTTCACAGCAGTTGGCAAATTATATTTATTGATTTATGCATTGCATTTTCAGTAAGAACTTATCTTAAAGATCCTTCCAAACCACTACATTTCCTCATTCTTTTTTAGAGCTGCATTTTATTCCATTCTGTGGTTAGGTTGTAATTTACTTAACCAGGAACATACTGATGGCCATTTAAGGTTTTTTCCCATCATTTTCTATTGGCCAAAAAAGTAGCTATAATAGTTAATCTTGTCCGTATATCCCATGGCATGGGCACAAATACGGTATTGCTCTGATTCTAAATGCACTTTTCATATATTGATGTCTCTGAAATTGGGGTGTATCTTATATTTGATGGTGTAATACAGCATTTTCATGAAAATAATGGTGCATATTATAATCAGCAGCTTCTTAGATTCCTTGTTATGTATAATATCTTAGTACAGATTTCCGGAGGTGAGAATTCTGAGGTGAATGCACTCCTGTGAAAGTTTATAGATACTACTAAGTTGCCTTCCATTCATGTTGTACCTCTTCACACTCCCACCAGCAACTGCTGAACATGGACATTTCCCCTGCAGCCTCACCAGCACAGTAAGCCATCAAATGTCTGGATTTTGCCAATCTATATAGTTGGAAAATGGTATATCAGTTTTAATTTGCTTTTCTCTCATTATGAGGGAAGTTAAATAAATATCTTTTCATTTGAGTCATACATATTTCCTTTTCCATGAACTATCTATTCAAAATCTTTTCTCCATTTCTTTCCTGAATAATTTTGTCCTTTCTTTATTGACTCTGTTAACTATTAATGAATTAGTGAGATGAGATATGATAATAGCTTCTAATGTGAGTTATGGATATTTTTTCCTGGGTTGTCATTTGTCTTTGGTTTTCCTGAAAGCCTTTTGGCATGGAGATTTTTGCTCTTTTTTCCTTTTATCTTTTAAACCTGCAAGATTTGGGGAATTTCCTGGTAGTCCAGTGATTAGGACTCAGTGAAAAAAAAAAAAAAAAAAGAAAGAGAGAGAGAGAGAAAACCTACAAGATTGTGAAACTCAAGGATTTTCTCGGTGTGTGTGCATGTGTATGTATGTGTGTGGTTTTATTGTTCATATTTGAATTTTTGAACCATTCGGAATTTATCCTGATGTACAATATGAGGTAAGGATCCAAACTTTCTTTTTTAGGTGGCTACCTGGCTGCCCCAACACGAGTTACTAACTAGCCCATCTTTTCCCCACTAACTTTGTTTAAAGATGCCTCTTCGTTATATACTAAACTGTTTTTTAAATTTTTCTAACTAGTTTTACATGTAATAATGCTAAAACCTCTCATTATACTTCATTTTCAGAGTGTTCTGGCTATTTTTGTTTATATTACTACGTCAACCTCAAAGTCAGCTTACCTTATTTCAAAGTTCTTTATTAGAATCACATTATATTTAATAAGTTGAAGATAACTGCCATCTCTAAGATATCCAAATTATTTATTTTTCCATTTTTTAAAGACTTCCTTTGTATCCTTCAGAAGAGTATTAATGTTTGTCCTTAAATTAATGTTCCTAAAGTAGCTCTTTTACAGGTCTAATCATTTATTCCTAGACATTTTGTCTTTTATGTTTTTTCTATAGTAAATGAGGATTATCTCTGTTATATTTTCTAAAAGCTTGCCTATGTATTTGAAAATAATTCATTTCTGCATATGTATTTGCTAGCCTGTTAACATACTGAATTCTCTTACTGTTTTACAGTAGTTTTTCATTTGAATATTCTAGGTTGGGGAACAAGTCATATGCAAATAGTGACAGTATTGCCTCTTTTATAATTTTTATACTTCTGATTTCTTTCTCTTTATTTATACATTAGACAGAAGGTACTTTATTGGTACCTTCTGTCTAATGTAAAATAATATGAATGATAGTGAAGCATCATTAACTTGTCCTGATTTTGTAGAAATTCTTCACATATCCATCTCACTATTTGTACGTATGTGTTTTATCTAGAGTGGTTATAGAATTTTGTCAAAGGCCTTTTCATAATCCATGAAGGTGTTATTTTTATATCCACCACCATGATTGCATTCTTCAAATGATCCTTATTTACAAATGAGATATAATCCTTTTTTTTGCCTCGCCAAGTGACTTGCAGGATCTTAGTTCCCCGACCAGGGATTGAACCCGGGCCCGGCAGTGAAAGCGCCAAGTCCTAACCACTGGACCGCCAGGGAATTCCTTGGCCACTTCTTAGATCCTGTTTCTATGAGACCTCCATGCGCATGAACTAAATTTTGTTTCTTTTTCTCCTGTTAATCTGTCTTGTGTCAATTTTATTATTAGTCCAGCCACAAGACCTCAAGATGGGTCCAGAGGAAAATTTCCCCCTCCCTGACAGTCCCTTCAGACGTTTCCAATCAAATCCACTCATACGACAGACCCCTTCACTTTGGGAGACTTGAGTGAAAATCTGGGGGGTCGCAGGGCTGGGGTCAGCCCTTGGAGGACAAGCCTCCCCACCTGGCTGGTTCCTTTCAACTTCTCCCCTTCCCTCCTCTTCACCTTTCATCTCAGGAGCAAAATCAAGTCCTCTTCTTGTCTCTCAAAGCATTTTAAGGAGCCTCTTCTCTTGCTTGAACAATTTCAGCTGCAGTGTCAGCACGTACAGTGGCTTCTTCCCCAGAGTTTAGCCAAACTCCCCAGGTCAGGGACACAGTCCTCTGTTACAGACACTATAGCTCTAAGTTCAGGGGTCCCCAGGCCACTCCCACGTCTGACCAGCTGGCTACAGGTTTGAGGATTCCCAGTTCCCATGCAGTTTCAATAATTTGCTAAAAAAAAAAGACAGAACTCAAGAAAGCACTACAGTTATGATTACAATTTCATGATAGCAAAGGATACAAATCATAACCAGCTAAAGGGAAAGACGAGTAGGACCAAGTCTGGGAGGGTCCCAAACATATTACTGCCATCCTCAGGGATGCATCATCCTCTGGCACATGCAGAGCATTTACCAACCAGGGACGCTCAACGAGCCCTGAAGTTAGGCCGAAATCGCGAGGCGTAAACCCTCTAAGACTCTCAGGGATGGCCCAAGGGGTCACACACACACACACGAATAACAAAGACACTCCTATTGTAATGGGGATGGGGGCGGCCGTTACCGCGCGACAGTTACCGGGCAACCGTTGCCCTGTAACAACAGGTCCCTCGCATAGCTGCCTCTGGCGCTACAGTTACCAGGCAACCGTTACCGGGAGACCGCTAATGCGGGACCCTTAGAGCGAGACCGCTAGCCTGGCCGGTTAGCGGGCCCCTTCTGCCAGTCAGGCGGTTGCTGGTTCTCTGGGGAAAAGTGAGGTAAGAGGCGGATCCCGGCCTTCTCCCGGGGGCCCTCCAGGCACTCCGGCCTTGGGCCAGCAGGTGAGCTGGGGGGGCTGGGGATAGGCTGGGGGCTGTGTCCTGCAGGGCTCCAGAGCCCTCGCCAAGGCCTCCCACTGGCCGGGCCCAGGCCTTGAGGCTGCGGTGAACCTCGCCCCCATCCCCACCTCTGCGACCTAATGGCAGCGGCAGTCTGCGTGGGACGCAGTTTGCGGGACCTGGCCCCCGCCATTTGGGCGGTCTGAGGAGCCTGAGGGCTGGCTGGGTCCTAGGCGCCTGGCTCCCTCAGTGATGACAGCTGTGCAGGGTCTGGGGACCTGGCCCTGAGGGCACTGCCAGCTGGGATCTGCCTCTTCAGCCGGGAAGATCCAGACTGGGTGCTGGACGAACGCTCCTGGGCAGGGTAACCGGCCACCGCAGGGACACCCTCCTCTTAGCCAGGACCTGGACCTCGGAGGGTGAAAGTTGAGCCTTGGGACCTTGCCCTTTCTTGTCAGAACAGAGAATAACATTTGTTGGGTGGAGATTTACAGGAACATCATTACCTGACCCTGACCTGACCGCAAGAACAAAGGATCTGACACCAAGAAATTTACAACTAACCACGCCCCTCCCTCACCATTGCTATAAAAGGGCTTTGCTGAAAGCTTTCAGGGAATTTAGGGTTTTTCAGGCATGAACCACCCATCTCCTTGCACGGCCCTGCAATAAACCTTTCTCTGCTCCAAACTCGGACGTGTTGGTATTGTTTGGCCTCACTGTGTCGGGCACACAGACTTGCGTTCGGTAACACTATAGCTGGAAATTCCAAAGATTTATAGGTTACCTTCTGGGAATTAGGGACAAAGTCCAGTCAAATTAACGTGATGGTTCTTCCAAACCAATACTGGCCTCTCTTTACGAATTCTGGGGGAAATTAGTCTCTGTCCCCTAATATTGATGTTCCAGTTATCTCTTGCTGTGTAACTAACCACCCTGAAACTTAATGGCTTTCAGCAACAACCATTTTATCACTGCTCACTCTTCTGTAGGTTGACCGAAATCAGCTCAGCAGTTCTGCTCCACGTGATGTTGGCCAGGAGCTCAGCTGGGCTGGAATGTCCTGGACGGGTCACTCACACGCCTGTCATATTGGTGGGGAAAGGCTGGAAGACTGGGCCTCTCCCTTTATGCAGTTTCAAACCCTCTTACTCTCCACCTTGCTCTCCAATAGTGTAGCCAGATTTCTTATGTGGCCGCCTCAGGGCTTCCAAAAGTGCAAAGGTGGGAAGCTGCCGGGCCTTCAGACTCAGGCCCAGAGCTAGCACACATCCGCCTCATTCTGCGAGTTACATAGGCCCAGCCCATTTCAGGGAGGAGAGGCAATACCCAAGGAAGTGAATCCTGAGCACTGTGGTTTATGGGGAGCCATCTTTGGAAACCGGTCACCACAGATGATATAACCACCATCGCCATTGGTTGAGAGTTTATGGTGATCCAGGCACAGATCTTGGTGCTTTATTTATGGCATCTCACAGAATTCTCACCATGGTGTGAGGTAAAGAGTGTTAGCATATCCATTTTATAGATGAGAAAACTGAGGCTTACTAGCTGTATCAATCAGGGTTCTTCTGAGAAATAGAACCAATAGGAAAGCCATGTTCTAGGCACGTGGGCTTCTGTCTTTCTGTGTGTGTGTGTGTGTGTGTGTGTGTGTGTGTGTGTGTGTGTAATGTATATTGTATATGTATACATATATATTGTATATACAGAGAGAGAAAGAGATCTTAAGGAATTCGCTCACAGGATTGTGCAGGCTGGCAAGTGCAAAATCTGTAGGGCAGGCCAGCAGCCTGGAGATTTAGGTAAAGTTAATGTGGTCCTGAATGTGAAGGCTGGAAACTCAGGTAGAATATCTGTGTTGCAATCTAGAGGAGAATTCCACTTTTTCAGGGAACTTTAGTTTTTGCTCTTATGGAACTAAGATCCTGCAAGACGCTCTGCACGGCCAAAAAAAAAAAAAACAACACCTTCAAGTGATTAGATGAGGCAAGTCTGCTTTGTTTAGAGCCAACTGTTTATAAATCTTAATCACTTCTAAGAACTATCTTTACAGCAACATCTTAGACTAGTGTTTGACCAAACAACTGGTCATCATAGTCTAGCCAAGTGGACCCAGAATTTATCATCACACTCACCCAAGTTCACACAGCTAAGAAGCAGTAGAATTAGGGCTCAAACCCAGCTTTCTTGCCTCCAAAACTCAATCTAATAATCAATTCATCAGTGATTGCCAAAACGGACCACCTTTAGAAATGAACTGGAGTGCTGACCAGAAAATTTTTTCCCAGGACTCCACTCTGACTCTAGAAGACACTTCTTGAGATGGCTACCCACTATGTTCTCCTTTCTCCAGGAATCTCACCCCACCCTCTTAATGCTATTTAACCTTTGTGACTTCACTTCCCCTCCAACTATAGTTGATTTGATCAACGGTGGCACTTCAACTAGGCTGAGCCAATGAGATACTCGAATACTGGAGCTGGACTGTCACGGTTCAAATCCCTACTCCACTTCTTACCAGCAGTGAGCTCTAAGGTGAATTACCCCACTTCTCTGGATCAGTCTTTCATCTGTAAAATGGGGGTGATGTTAACAATATCGACAGTTACATTATGAAAAATTATCCAAAGCCTACAAGTAAGACAAGTGATGACTTCATGTCCTTTTTTTTTTTTTTTTTTTTTTGCGTTACGCAGGCCTCTCACTGTTGTGGCCTCTCCCGGGACAGGCTCTAGGCGCGCAGGCTTCAGTAGTTGTGGATCGCAGGCTCTAGAGCGCAGCCTCAGTAGTTGTGATGCACGGGCTTAGTTGCTCCGCGGCATGTGGGATCTTCCCCGACCAGGGCTCAAACCTGTGTCTCCTGCATTGACAGGCAGATTCTTAACCACTGCACAACCAGGGAAGACCTTCATTTTTTAATATATTTAAAAATCATTAGGGAAGTCCCTGGCGGTCTAGTGGTTAGGACTCCGAGCTCTCACTGCAGAGGGCCCGGGTTTGATCCCCGGTCAGGGAACTAAAATCCCACAGGCCTGTCCGGCGCAGCCACCAAAAAAAAAAAAAAAGTTACATGTTAACGGTTTTATGAAAAATGACTGTTTCAGAAGAATGACGTCAGCAACATGGCAGATGAAAAACTCTTGTCTCTTCAATCTACAACCGCTAAAACATCCACAACACAACAAAGGTACCTCTGTCCAACACATCAGGTGTCCAGAGAATTCATACATCTGTACACCTACAGGGGGATGTACAGGGACACACAGAGGAGGCGGAACTGAGGGAACAGGGAGGTGGTTCCTGCAAACCCAGCCCTCCTGCCATGGCAGCTGAGGCCGCAGCCCCAGAGAGCCAGTAATAATAGCAGCGGAAGCGGCACACACGACTCTAACCTCCCAGCGGCAGGGGTGCCCACAGTCACCGGTAGCAGTGGAGCCTGAGATCCCATTCCTCCAGCTGCTGAGGCATCCACAGTTCTGACCCCTGGCCACCCACCCGCAGCGGTGGAGCCGGCAAACCTTACAATACTGGCAGAGGCGCCAGGTGCAACACCGCTCCCCCGCCACCATCGCCACCCTCGCCCTCCCCCAGGGGCGGAGTCTGCAAGGGGTGGGGATCCCGAAAGTAAGAGAAGAGCACACCTCTCCGAGCCCCAGGCGGAAACACCAGCAACACTGGCAGAAACAAGGCACCAATGACCCCGGAGGCACAAGGAGCAATAAAGAGGGCTTGAAGCAACGATAAAGACAGTGGAGTGTGGAAAATGCAGACTCTCAAATGTAACCGGAGGCAGCGCAGGGAAGAGAAACCCAAACCTTGTGCTATAGCACCACCTACTGGAAAACAGAAGAAACGCCTCCTTTTTTTTTTTTTTTTTTTTTTTTTTTCTCTTTTTTCTCTTTCTTTTTGGCCGTGGCCCTTGGCTTGCCGGATTTTAGTTCCCCCACCAGGGACTGAACCGGGGCTATGGAAGTGCAAGCGCCAAGTGCTAACCATTGGACAGCCAGGGAACTCCCTGAAACGCCTCAGTTTCTAACCTGTTAAATCGTTAGCATCAAGCAGAAAGGTGTCCCCTACTTCAGATGCATCGGCAGAGGAGCAACCCATCAAGAACCATGAAGAACCACGGTAACACTGTAACACGAAAGAAAATGACAATTCTCCAGAAACCAAACTTAAAGTCGCAGACTACTGAGATCTCACTGATGGAGAATTCAAAATAGCTCTATGAAGAAACTCAAGGAGCTACAAGAAAACTCAGAAAGGTAGTTCAGTGAGCTCAGGAATAAAATTAATGTACAGAAGAAATACTTTACCAAAGAGATTGAAACTCTAAAGAAGAATCAAACAGAAATTCTGGAGCGGAAGAGCTCAATAAACGAGATGAAGAATGCATTAGAAAGCACTGGAAATAGAGCACACTATATGGAAAAGAGAATCAGCAAGCTTGAAGATAGAACTCTGTGATACAAGTAGAAGAGGAAAGAGAAATAAGATTTTTTAAATGAGGAAACCCAGCAAGGCTCACATTCAGATTTGATGGAGAAATCAAAAGCTTTACAGACAGGCAAAAGCTAAAAGAATTCAGCACCATCAAACCAGCTTTACAACAAATGTTAAAGGAACTTCTCTAAGCGAAAAAAAAAAAAAAGGCCACAACTAGAAAAAAGAAAACTACGGAAAGAAAAGGCTCACCGGTGAAGTCAAACATAAAGGTGGGAAATCATCCACACACAAAGCTAGGAGGAAGGTTAAAAGACAAAAGTAGTAAAATCTGGGGCTCCCCTGGTGGCGCAGTGGTAGCGCGTCCGCCTGCCGATGCAGGGGACACGGGTTCGTGCCCCGGCCCGGGAGGATCCCACGTGCCGCGGAGCGGCTGGGCCCGTGAGCCGTGGCCGCTGGGCCTGCGCGTCCGGAGCCTGTGCTCCGCAACGGGAGAGGCCACAGCAGTGAGAGGCCCGCGTACCACAAGAAAAAAAAAAAAAGTAGTAAAATCTGTATGCACAATCTGTATCCACAATAAGCAGTTAAGGGATACACAAAATAATTAGATGTAAAATATGATGTCAAAAATCTGTAATTGTGGGACTTCCCTGGTGGCACAGTGGTTGGGAATCCGCCTGCCGGTGCAGGGGACACAGGTTCGAGCCCTGGTCTGGGAGGGTCCCGCATGCCGCGGAGCAACTAAGCCCGTGCACCACAACTACTGAAGCCTGCGCGCCTAGAGCCCGTGCACCACAACGAAGAGTAGCCCCCGCTCGCCGCAGCTAGAGAAAGCCCGCGTGCAGCAGTGAAGACCCAGTGCAGCCCCAAAAAAATTAATTTTTTTTAAAAACAGTAATTGTGAGGGGACGAGAGTACAAATGCAAGGTTTTAAAAATGCATTTCTAATTAAGAGATCAGCAACTTAAAACAATGGTAACCGCAAACCAAACCTCCATAATAGATATACATACAAAAAAGAAAAAGGAATCCAAACCTAACACTAGAGATAGTCATCAAATCACAAAAGAAGAGAACAAAAGAAAGCGGTGAAAAAAAGACCTACAAAAACAAATCCAAAGCAATTAACAAAATGGCAATAAGAACATACATATCAGGAATTCCCTGGCAGTCCAGTAGTTAGGATTCCACCCTCTCACTTCCAAGGGCCCAGGTTCGATCCCTGGTCGGGGAACTAAAAATCCCATAAGCCTCATGGTGCAGAAAAAAATATATATATATCAATAATTACCTTAAATATAAAGGGACTAAATGCTCCAAGATTTGCAAAAATGTAAAACAATGTCACTTTTCTCACTAAATTATTTTTTGGGGGAAATGATTATGTTTTCATAAAAAATATTATTTATGTTAACATGTAATGGGCCAGGATGGGAGTCCCCGGGATACGTCCAGAAGAGGAATCTGTCAACTTGGTGGCCGATAGGTCTGCCCTCGGAGTGGACCCAAGTGGGGGCCCCAGTAAATCGGTGGCCAGTGGAGTTAAGGGCAGGAAAGGGCTCTTGGATGGGACCAAATCCATTGGTGACAGATGGGACGTGCTTCACCCTCAAGGTTGGCTCAGGATCCCTATCAGGTGACAAAGTGAGTTCGGGTTCAGATTCCTGGGGCGGATCCGAAGATAGGGCCGAGTTCGGAAGGGATTCCGAGGCAGGAACGAGGACCTGAGATGGGGTCAGGGTTGGGATCCGGGCCGGAGTCAGGATCCGGACCGGAGTCGGGGACCGGACCGGTGTCGGGGTCCGAACCTGGATCGAAGTCCTGACCGGGGGCCAGAGTCGAGGCCCGGACCGAGGCCGAGGGCCGGACTGGGGAAGGAGCTGGGGCCCGCGCCTGGTTGTTCTTGGGGGATAGGGGCGCACCCCAGGTAGCCCGGGTTGGGATCCTGCCCAACCCTCCTGCCTTGGGTTGGGAGAGACTCATCCGCACCGGGTTCTAAAACGGCAGGCAAACAATGGGGCGCTAGTACACGGGGTTCCATTCAGCGCTCAGGTTCTATTGCCTTGAGCCGCCGATGGGGCGGAGGCCTCTGGATCTCCCCTGATAATTCCCATCTCCCAAATCCCTACCTCCAGATTGCCAGTGTCCTTAACATTCAGGCATTCACTATATGTTCATGGAGTGCCTGCTATGTGCACAGTCCTGTACTGGGTGATTCTGGGGTCAGAGCAGTCAGGAAAGCCGAAGTCCAGTTATCAGGCTCCCTGTCCAGTAGAGGAGCTATACCCCTTACCAGTGACAGCCCAGTGAGGTCAGGGCGAGGGTGGAGGAGGCACAGGCAGAGGGGTTAGAGATATGGTGAGGAAACACGGGGACTTCTGGGATCCCAAAACAGGTGTTAGAACCAGTCTGGGGGCAATCAGAGAGGGCTTCCTAGAAGAGGTGACAAGTGAGAGACCTGGAGATAAATAATAACAATAACAGATTTTACATTCACGTAGTGCTAAGTGCTACACACATGCCCACAGCTGGTAAGTGGCAGAGCCAGGATTCAAACGGCAGCCATCAGACTCTAGGGTCCTGACACAGAACCTTGTGTCAAGGGCTCTATCACACTGAGTTCCTCCAGGGTGGGAACTTGTCTCATTCACTGCTGAATCCTCAGCTCCTAGAAAAAGGCCTGGCACACAGTAGGCACTCAATAAATGTCTTTTTATTTTGAAATAGTTTTAACACTCATGAGAAGTTGGGAAAATAGTACAGAGAATTCCTGTGTAACTTTCACCCAGTTTTTCCCAATAACAACATCTTATGTAACCACAGTACATTGTCAAAACCAATTGGTCCTATTTTTTTTTTTTTTTTTTTTTTTGGCTGCATTGGGTCTTTGTTGCTGCACAGGCTTTCTTTAGCTGTGGCAAGCGGGGGCTACTCTTCGTTTTGGTGCGCGGGCTTCTCATTGCAGTGGCTCCTCTTGTTGCGGAGCACAGGCTCTAGGTGCAGGCTTCAGCAGTTACAGCACACGGGCTCAGTAGTTGTGGCGCACAGGCTTAGTTGCCCTGAGGCATGTGGGATCTTCTCGGACCAGGGATCAAACCCACGTCCCCTGCACTGGCAAGTGGATTCTAACTGCTGGACCACCAGGGAAGTCCAGTCCAATACTATTAGGTCAGGTACAGACCTTATTCAGATTCATGGAAGGGTTTCAAACAGAAGTCCACTGTGCTTCCCAACCCTTGAGAGCCCCTCCTGTGCTAAACCTTGGGCCTGGGTCCCAAAAAACAGGAAGATCAAGAAAGACACTGAATTTTCTGTGCGATGCTAGGCAAGCGTCTACCCCTCTCTGGGCTTCAGTTTGCCCCTCTGTGAAATGAACTTGAAATGGGCTTTCCTCTTATAGCATAATATTGAGAAGTAATATTTACTGAGCATCTATTGCATGCCAGCCTCTGTTATAAAATGCTTTGTACTTACTAACTCATTTAATACTCACAAACTTCTGAAGCAGATTCTATTACTAGTTTCAATTTACAGATAAGGAAATTAAGGCACAGAGAGGTAAAGTGACTTGTCTGAATACATGGCAGAACCAAGATCTGAACCAAAGCAGTCTGATTTCTGTGCATTTGTAGGCTTTTTGGTTTTTCGTCTTTGTACTTTTTTGGAGTGATCATTTAGATTACTTTATTTGCTACTGCCATTGTGCTAAATGCAATAAGTGTATGCCTGATTTAAAGATTTAAAGCTCTGCCAAAAGAGAAAAAAAATGACAAGTTTCTCCTTGGTGTGCAATGCCTTCCACCTTACTCCTCTGGGGCCCTGCTTCCTTTCGCCTTTAAAGTGAAGGATTTGGACCAGAATAACTTTCTCTTCCCTGCAAGCTCTGATCATCTGAGATAGGCTTCCTTGCCCCAGAGGCTACGACCTTAGGCTGAGCCTGCAGCAGCCTGTGAGGCAAAGCGATAGAACAGAGCCTGTACTTTAAAGGGCCTCCAGACTTGGGTGTGGGACTCTTCCCTTATGGTGGTGAATCAGAGGACTCTGGTCATCACTCTTTGATAATCCAGCCAGTACTGTTCCTGTGATGACTCACTGACACGTACAGTGATGGTGCCAAGACTCTGAGATAGGTGAGGCATCCTTGACACCAGAAGTGCATCAAAGGGGGAATCCGTGGGATTCAGCTGCCTGCCTTCAGCTTGCATGCAGTCACTGATCAAAAATACATGATGAAGGGACTTCCCTGGTGGCGCAGTGGTTAAGAATCCACCTGCCAATGCAGGGAACACTAGTTCGATCCCTGGTCCGGGAAGATCCCACGTGCCGCAGAGCGACTAAGCCCGTGCGCCACTGCTACTGAGCCTGCGCTCTAGAGCCCGCGAGCCACAACTACTGAGCCCACATGCCGCAACTACTGAAGCCCGCGCACCTAGAGCCCGTGCTCCGCAACGAGAGAAGCCACCGCAATGAAGAGTAGCGCCCGCTCACCGCAACTAGAGAAAGCCCACACGCAGCAACGAGGACCCAACGCAGCTAAAAATAAATACATAAAATAAATAATTTTTTTAAAAAATACATGGTGAGTGTAACACAGCTTCCCATCTTTGCTTTTAAATTGAGTTCTGCTCTCTCGGCAGGTGGTATAATTTGTTCAAGGCAGCAAAGACTCGGCCTCTGAATATCGCGTCGTCTTTGAAGGAACAAGGGGCTGGTGTTGATGTCTGCCTTTAATCTCAATTTAAATATCATTTGATAGTAGGCTTTTGTTTCAATGTCCATATTCCTTAATGGTACAGTTAATTCTCATGACACAGAAATTCAATATAGTGAAACTTGAAAGAATTTGTATGTATAAGTATTTATTCAATATATGGTATCATTGACTGAATTAAAAGAACATGTGGATCCCTCGGCTGATGTTCTAATAAAAGGACTCCTTCATTTGTTCATTTGTTGCTCTATTCCATTTGTTACTTTTCTCTGTTCTCTCATCTCCAGTTCCTATGATTTTGCTCATTTCCAAAAGTGCTTGGGCACTGTCCCAGCCTACTCCCCACTAGAAAATATGGGGAAGGAGGATTGGCAGAAATTGGCTGATGCAGGCTTTTTATATTTTCAGTGGTAGAAGTAGTATTAAATGTGTGATGAACCGTCTTAGGATAGTCCCCAAATTTAGGAAGGTTCCCCCTCTCTGCTAGATCTTACCTAGATTTGTTCCATCTCATCAGGAAGGAGCTGCAGCAGATACTCCACTCTCTGAGCCTCCCAATCCTCTGTAAAATAGTTTCTTTCTGCTCTCACTGACTGGTTCTGTCCGTTTGCCTGCCAGGTACAGTACTTATATCTAGTAACAAATGCTGATTTTTGATACAGAAAGCGACACTCCTTTGCCCACATATTCCATGTGGTTTGGACAGGCTGACCTTAATCCCTGCCACGCACTACACACATGGCCAAGCCTGGCCAATCAAAATAAGCCATACTGCCTGGCCCCTAGTTTGAGCAAGGCCATGTGACAAGCCAGGGCCAACGAAAGCCTGTCTACATATGAAGTCATCCTAGAGACAACTGGAGGAAAACACTGAGCCCCTGAATCCAGCCCTGCTGAAGCTACACCTGCCACAGGATTTTCACTTTTATAAACTAATACATTCCCTTGTTTATTTAAACTACTTTGAGTTGTTTCTGACCCCTGCAGTAGAGTCCTGTCTATTATTCTTCTCAGGAGACAAAATCTCTCCCCTCAGCCCCAAAACCACATACAAAGCACTCAACTTGATGAGTCAAAGCTGATCAAACTAAGAGCCTTTATAGATGTCTCTGGAGAGATGGCGAGAGAAAAAGAGATAGGATATAAATAACCATTATGTACAACTTCCAATGGTAAAATCCTCCCCATCACCCCTTCCAGCTTGAACTCCAAAGTGTCTGAAGCAGAGAATACAAAAATATCCAGGTTCTGTCCCCAGGTGCTGATGGAGAAGGGGCAGCTCAGGCCTAGAAACAGAGTAAGTAGGAAGCATTAGAAAGGTCTGCCCCTCCACCTCCCCTCCCTCTCCCCAGTGAGTGGAAATCAGTGGAGAAGCTCTGGCTGAGGCTCCCCACTGTGACCTCTTGAGGCCCAAAGGTCATCCAAAGAGAAGATGCCAAGTAGCTCAAAACGATAGCAAAAGGCATGCAAGATACAACTAAATTAAGTCAAAACTGAAAAATAGGCAGAGGACCTTCCAGAGACACTACCCTCCTCATTTTACAGATAAAGGAGAGCTACAGGAAAAGCAGGAGCTGCCAATGCCCAGCATGCCCAACGTGCGCAGGGTGGGGAAAGGTGGGTAACTACCTCCCGAGCATAGATACAAGGAGCAGATATGACGTAAACCGAACGAGCGTCTCCATCTTCAGGGCGATTCCAACCTGAGGACGGGCTGCGGGAGGAAAAGAGTAAGATCCAGACACTTTAAATTCTCATATCTTCTTTTCCCACCCACCAAGGAAGGGAACCCAAAGCCAACCAGAGGAACTGTGAAACGACCCAACCAGAAAAAGGTTGGAGCTGGGATAAGAGAAAGGGACCAATCGAGGAAGACCCATCAAGGAATCAGGCCAATTGCATTACGGAGATTGATGCAAGCAGCCGAGAGGAACAAGGCTTACGTCTGCGGCCAAGCCCCTCACCTCGGGCCATCCCCGGCACCTTCCTGCGTCCTCATGTTGTTGAGTGCATCAGGGAGCGCGTGGACCGATGGCTCCGGGGTCCCCGCCAGCAAGCGAGACCCAGTATCCCGACCAGGGCCACGGCGTCGCACGTGGACCAGCAAGAGCGCAGAGCCGGCCAAGCCTGCGGCCACCAGCAGTCCCAAAGCTGGTGGCAAAAGGAAACGCTGCGGGTCCCCCGACCTCAGACCCGGCGGGGCCACGGGCAACGAGCCTGCGCCGTCGGGGTGAACCGGAAACTCGCAGCGCGCGCCCATGTAGCCGGGCGCGCAGGCGCAGACGAGGCCGGAGAAGTGCGCGTAGCAGCGCCCGCCGTGGGCGCATGGGCGCGCGGCGCAGGGGTCGGCGCGCTCGCGGCAGTCGCGGCCGCCGAAGCCCAGCGCGCAGGAGCAGCGGCGCGCGCCGCCGCCCTCCAGGCAGGTGCCGCCGTTGGCGCAAGCGCGGCTGGCGCAGTCATCCAGGTCGTGCTCGCAGCGAGGCCCCGCGAAGCCCGCGCGGCAGCGGCAGCGCAGGGCGTGGCCCAGATCCAGGCAGAGCCCGCCTGTGGGGAAGGGGGCGTCAGGGGCGCGGCCCGATTGGGGGGAGTCCCCCAAGCCAGCCGCCCCAAGCCTGCCCGCGATTTCTTCTCAGCTCGGTGATCCTCGCTCTCATCGTTTCTCTGGGCCCCCCTCTACCGTCTAACTCTAGGGCCAGCCTCTGGGAGTTTGCCTGGAAAACCGGCCCGCCTCTTTCCCCCCTGGTGAAGTCTTGGATTAACTCGGCCTCACACCTCTTTGTTTCTGGGGGTCTCTGTCTCTTTTTCTCTCGGCTTTAATCGTACTGAAATAGTTTCAACAGTTCTGGAACGACGGGTTTGAACCACCTGGCCTTTGCCCGTGCCTTCTTCTCCCTTTTCCCTTCCTCCTTTTCTCTCATTCTTTTCACCTGTTCTCTTCTCGAGCTCATCGTCCAGGTCTGTGCTCCGGTGTCCCCTCCTCCAGAAAGCCATCCGATTCTTCCTCCATCCCAGCCCTGCGCTCCGCCATCACACCCTGGCCACTGTGGGCCCTGCCTAAGGACGACTCTGTCTTCCCCCTGGACTGGTACCCCTACGTACCACTGCTGTGTTCCCGCTACCCCTCAGCCCAGAGTGAACACTCAGTGAGCGTTTTGGAGAGAATTAGTATTAAAATAAGAGGGCGCTGAGCCCTTCACATTCATGGTCTCATTTAATATTTTAATACCTATGTCAAATCAGGTCTCACCACTATTCAGAACCCTCCTCTGGCTCCATCTCAGGGTAACACCAGAATCCTCCCCATAACCCATGAAGCCCTACAGGATCTGTCCCAGTCACCTCCCTGACCTCATCTCTCACCAGTCTACCCTCACTCCCTGTGCTCCAACCACACTGGCTTCCCTGCGATGCTGAACACACCAGGCATATTCCTACCTCAGGGTCTTTGCACCTGTTCATCCCTCTGCCTGGAACATACTCTTCCCTCAGATCCCCACGTGGCTGCCTCCCTACCTGCAGCATGGTCTTCCTTACCCACTCTAGCTAAAATGTCAACCTGCCACCCCATACACACTACTTCTCATCCCCCTTTATTTCTCATCCCCTGGCTTTATTTTTTTTCGTTTTTTTGTTTTGTTTTGTTTTTGGCGGCACCTCACGGCTTTTGCGATCTTAGCTCCCCGACCAGGGATTGAACCCGTGCCCCCTGCAGTGGAAGCACAGAGTCCTAACCACCAGGGGATTCCCTCTTCTTAGTTTTTATCACCAAAAAACCTCCTATATTTACTCATTGATCTTCTTTATTGTCTCTCTGCTCCATCAGCTCTACGAGGGTGGGGGTTTTCATCTCATTCCCTACTGTATCCCCGGAACAGGGCCTGGCATACAGTAGATGCTCAACAAAGAGTTATGAGATAGGAATGTCACCTCGCCCGTTTTACAGAAGAACAGACTGAGGCTGGGCAGAGGGGAGCCCAGCCGCAGGCCGAGAGGAGGCAAAGTCAGGATCCCCACCCGGGACTGTGTGAGCCAAGCCCTGCTCTTGCCCACTGAGCATGCAGGGACCCCCACTCCCCTCCCTCACCGCTCTGTCCTCCCCACCTCACCATTCCGGCATGGCTGCAGGCTGCACCGGTCCACCCTCTTCTCACAATTGGAGCCTTGGAAACCCGGCGGGCAACGGCAGATGTAGGCAGAGTCGGGGTCCGCACCTCCCACACACAAGCCGCCGTTGAAGCAAGGTCCATCCGCACATGTCACCCCGCTCACCTCACACCGCAACCCGTAGAACCCACGGGGACAGGTGCATTCGAAGGACCCCGGGGTCTCCTGGGCACAGGCAAGAGGACTTTGGATCAGCAAATCCTTAAAACTCCCATCCGTCTCCTTAGTCTTTTTTTTTTTTTTTTTTTTTTTTGGCCCCGCTGCATGTGGGATCTTAGTTCCCTGACCAGGGATTGCACCCGTGCCTCCTGCGGTGAAAGCACAGAGTCTTAACCGATGGACCGCCAGGGAAGTCCCCCCTTCCTCAGTCTTGACCATTGGGGGGGGCTGCTCCTTGTCTAGTCCCACCTCCTAGGGTGTAGGGGCCTCAGCGAGGAAGTCCCTGAGGCCGAGACAACCTCTCTCTTCCACGTTTCTGGGTCTGCCCATCCAACCCCACAGAGGGGAGGCTCTGGAGGCCCGGAGAGATCCCGTTCCCACCTCTACACCTTTGCTGCCAAATGCTGCCCACCCTGTCTGCCCTCCCCGATGCTGTCCGCATGGCCCAGGCCTAATTCCAGGTCCTAGCTCTAAGCCCACCTCCTCCATGGAGCCTTCCCTGGATCTCCCCTTCTCAGGCCCTCCCCCTAACTTGAACGCTGAGTGTTTCTCGCTGTCCCGTGGTGGCAGTGTCCAGGTGGCCCACACCAGGCCCTGCTTCATCCCAGGCTCACTCCCACCACCACACCTTCGCTTCCCCCAGGCCACTCGTCCGGTCTAGCTTCTCCAGTCGCCTCCTGTCTGCCAAATCAGACTTCAGAAGCCCCAGCCCGGGTCCATCTTCAGGAAGCCTTCTCTGATGCCCGCCCTTCCCTAATCCTCAACCCACTCGGCCCCACCACCCCTATCTTGAGCTCTGACTTGTTCTGTACCCCATAGGCGGGGCAGCCTGTGGCCCGATAGGATCCCTCATCATTCCCACATCCACACCTTTAGGTGCCACCCACTGGGTCTGCTCTCCCCAACACATCATCCTACTTCAAGGCCCCAGATGCAGGCTGGACACCTCCAGGAAGCCCTCCCTGATAGCTGCCCCAGCCCCCCCACCCAGGCTGTTGTCTCATGGAGCCCCAGACAGGGGACTCCCTGGGAAAAGTACTACCCAGGATCGGGGCTGGGTGGGGGGGCGTGATACTGACACTACAGCTGCCTCCGTTGGCACACGGATTCCCATCACAGGGCCCAGGCCCGGGTACGAGGCATCCAGTGGTGGCAGAGGATGGGCCCCTGGGGCTGAGGCAGCTGCTGGTGGAGACAGGGATTGTGCAGAGGGGCCCAGTCCAGCCCTCCAGGCATCGACATTCACCGGGCTGCTCACAGAAGCCGTGCTCTGGGCTGCAGCCTGCTCGACATGCCGCTGTGGGGGAAGGAGAGGCAGAGGAAAGAGGAACGTTGATGAAGGGAGGATAGGAAATCAGAGCCATTTCTGAGCACTTTCCGTGCATCACTTGTTTCATCTTTGTGACCGTCAACCCAGTGGGCTAGATGGTATTGCGACTCCCAGTTTACAGACAGGGAAACTGAGGCCCCGAGAGGCAGGGTGATTTACCCAGCTAGGAAGCGGCACAGCGAGGATCTGAACCCAGACCAATGAGTTCCAGAGTCTGTGCTCTTGGAAGGAGAGTGGAGTGGGGGCTCCCAGGTCTGAGCTTGGAGAGAGGAGAAGGAAGGAAGAGGATTGAGGAGGGACCCTTGGCCTTTCAGGGGAAATGGGAGGGCCTTGGAGGTCTGGGAGGATCTGGATAAGCCTGGGGATCCTAGGGGCTTCAGTGGGGCTCAGACATTGGGATATCTAGGGTGGGTTGGGGGATCCCAAGCTTTAGAACGCAGTGGGGTCTGGAGTGCAATCACAGGGAGGGAAGACGGTGGAACCCCCTGGGGGGGATGGGAGGAGCTTCCAAAGCTCCTGAGTGGGGGTAGGGAGGGCCCCAGAATTAGAAGAGCTTTGGGGTCCGAGCATCTGGAAAGGGGTGTGGGTATGGATTAGGGAAGGAACTGGGGGTACAAGGGTGGGAAATGGGTGTGTGTGCGGTTCTTATTTGGGGAGGCAAGAGTGCTGGGAAGAGGGAAGGGGGCTGGAGTGCCCAGGCCGGGCTGGAGAGAAGTCTAGGGTCCTTAGTTTCCCAGAAAGTGGTAGCTGGATCATGGGAGCGGGCTGAAGACCATGAGTGAAGCTGGCGAGGGGTTCTCGGGTCCCCAGTTCCCTGAAGAGGGTAACTAGGTTGTGAAAGGAGCCGGAGGGGCCGTGACGGGATGGGGTGGGGTTGAACGCAGGACTCACGCGGTGCCTCGCATTTGTCCTCAATCTGCGGGCAGGGGCGCAGTTCCGGGCCACACCGCGAGGGGGCGCCGCGCGAGCGGCAGAGGCGCGCGCACGCGGCCCCAACGGCCGGCGGCTCGCAGCGCGCGCGGTAGGAGAAGCGCAGCTCCCAGGCGCCTGCGCGCTGCATGTCCCGGGCCCACGGGCCCCCGGCCGCCAGGCGACGCCGGCCCGCCACGCGCGCCAGCAGGATCCAAGCGGGCCCTGCGGGGAGAAGGGAGATGTGCTAGGCTGCGGCCCGCCTCGGTCTCGGGATAGAGACGGAGCGCGCAGGCTCGCACTCTCCCTTCCCATCTTAACGAAGCCAAAACACCCCTTTTGAGTCCTGAGAATGGCAGTTACTTAGCAAGGCTGCAAACTTCCCTAATGCGCCCTGGGATCTTCGATGACGCGAACCCTATGACCATCATGATGATAACAGTTCTCCCAGAGAAGCCGAAGTGCCCCTATATTTTGCCCCAGAATCTTTGTATATTAAAGTAGTTATGAGACCCCTAACACCCTGGGACATATGATATCCCTAATATGGCCAAGGGGCAATGACAGGTCTTTGAAGTGAGGTCAAAAACACCCCCAAATTGTGCCTTAGGATTTTCCTATATCAAAATGGTGACAGAACCCCCCCCCCCGGGCCTTATATAGCATCAAAGTCCTTCTCGAATTAAGGTTAAGATCATCCCATATCCCTCCCTGAAACCTCTCTGATGAAACTGCAACATCCCAAAGGGGTCCTGAGGCCCTCTATATGGACAAGGTGACAGAGCTTTGCCTACAAGAACCAGAAAATAACTCATATTGTACCCTGGGTTCTCAAAATCAGATGGTGACAGAGCAGGACTGTGAAACGCTGCTGCTTCGACTCCAAGATAGTAAGAGAGCTTCTTCCCGCCTCTCCCTGTCCCCACCCCGCTTTGCCTGGTATCAGGACATTTCTGTGTCGACATGCCAAGAGCCCTGGGGCTGTCAACACCCAGCACCACACTCCGGGAGCTGTGATGACATCATGGGTCCAGCAATCCCATGAATGCCCCGCCCTACAGACAGCCCCATGTCACCCTCCTGTACCTCACATCGGGCCCCAACTCCCTGGATCTCCCACACTCTACACTGGAGTCCCAGAATTGAAGATACTCACCTCCAATCTGTTCTCCTAACTCCTCTCTCCAGGTTTCAATGATGAGAGAGAAGGTGCCCTGGTTGGGTGGAGGAAGGTGGAGAGGGAAGAATGAAGACAGTGGTCAGGGCAGGTAGGTACTCGACGAAGGCCAGATTTTAAGAGTTAAAGAGTGACAACCATTCCAGGGACCAGACAGGCAAGGGACAATTTCCACAGGCTGGCCCAGGCAAGGAATGACTGTTTTGGCTTTCTTTATTGAGCACTTACTATGTGGTAAGCACTATACTCAAGATACCTGGTTGAATCTCTCAAAAGGGACCACTGTAATGTACCATGATGATCCCATTTTACAGATGAGGATACTGAGGCTGGAAAAGGGAAAGTCACTTGCCCAAAAGCATAAGCGTCTAGAATTCAAAAACAATTCTGTTCACCTTTATGCTTTTGGGGTTGTGGGATGGGAAATAGGATCTTGGAGATGAAAAATCATGGATACAGGCCCCAACTGGAAGGTCTGAGAAGAGATAAGGTGAGAGGATATTGGGGGTCCCCAAGACAGAGTGTGAAAGTCTCCCTAGGTGCAAGGAAATTTGGGGACAAAGATGAGGATACCAGTGTTTAAGGATCCCCAAGGAACAGGGGTAGGGTTCTGTGAATTGAGGATTTCTAGAAGGTGAGTTTGGGGTTCTGGGAATTCAGTGTTCCAGGCATGCAAGGCTGTGATCTGGGATCCCTAGAGGGAAATTCGGAATCAGAAAATTTGGGTTTATAGGTAGGGTTTATGGGTCTGAGAATGTGAGATTCCAGATGATGGAGTTACTGGGAATTTGGGGTCCCCAGGGGGCAGGGTCTTGGAAGTTGGAGGGCAGATGGCAGTCGAGGTTTGGGTAAGGCCCCCAGCACGGGCGTGCCCCGGGGCTGGGTCTCACCGGCCAGGCGTCCCGGAAGGGCACGCGCATGAGGCCGTCTGGCAGCGGCAAGTCAGGCGCTGGCGCTCCGGGCTGCGCAGTGTAGACCGGTCCGCGCGCACTCAGCGCCGCGCCCAGGGTGCACGGAGACTCGGCGGCCTCCTCGGAGATCCCTGGCTTCAGGCAGACCCTGAAGAAGAGGCGGCAGCTGTCCCCGGCCTTGCAGGGGGACCGCGGGGCGCCCGGGCCTGGTCCCGGCCCGAAAGAGTGGATCTGCAGCTCGAAGACGCCGGCCGGCCGTGTCTGGGGCGGAAAGGGGTACAGGGTGAGGGGACTGCGGGGACCCAGACGTCTCATCCGCCCCGCGACCCCTCCCCAAGACCCCCGGGTCGCACCCCCTCCCATCCACCCTTTCCACTCCGGCTCCGACCTGGGGAAGGAAAAAGAGCGCCAGGATCACCGTCGGGGAGAGGAGCTGGGGCATCTGCGGGGAGACCATGGCCTTCCGGAGGTCTTGGGAGCCGCAGCTGCTGGCTCCGGAGCCTTATATCTGAGAGGACAGCTCCGCCCCTTCGGGCAGCCGCCGGCTCCAGGGGACCCTAGGGGAGGAGGTCGCAGGGGAAGGAGAGCGTGCTGGAGCAACCGTGAGACTGTGTCGTGGCCACAGGCAATGCAGTGAGTGTACATCTTATATGCGGTTGTGGGCATGATTTGTGTGGCTGAGGATAGGGAGGGGTTGGGGGGTTAAGTTTGTGTGTGAGGTTGGATATGATTTTAAAACTCTGAGTGTGTGTGGTGTGTGAGCAAGAGCTACTGGAGGGTGTACATGACTGTGATTGTGTGTCTAGGTCAGATTGTGTGGTTCCACATGTGCCTAAATTGTATATGGTTAATCCTCTTTGTGAGGTTGTACATAATTCTAAGATTCTGTGTGTGTGTGTGTGTGTGTGTGTGTGTATACGCTGCATGGGAGAATGGAGATGTACATGATTTCATGGTTGTGTGACTTTTGAGATTCTGTGGCTGTGTAGATGCTTCTCTGTGCAGGTGTACAAAAGTGTGTTAGCTCCTGGACCACTGTGTGTAGTCGTAAGAACCTGTGACTCTGTGGTCTGTGCAGGTGCCTCTAGGTGGCTGTGTGTGTGGTAAGGTCTGTGCAAGGTTGTGAATGGCTGAGGGTTTGTGTGTGAAGGAGGCTGGGTGTGGGAGGTCCATGAGTGTAGCCCTGTGTGGATATGATGAAGATCCAGTGTTCTTTGTGGACCCGTGTGTGTGTGTGTGTGTGTGTGCGCGCGCGCGCGCACGCATGCTCGAGTGTGTTCCCCTCCCCAAAACAAAGCCACCCTCCCCAAACCCGCATCACGGATGCACCAGACGCCAGGGCGAGGAGCCCCCGCCTCAGAGGGGGCTCCCAGCTGTATGTAAATGCTGCCATCTGCTGGGCGGCCGCGCCCCTCCCCCTTTGGGCCGCAGCTGGGCTGCCCATTTGGCCTCCGGAAGGTGTGAGCAGCAAATGGGCAGGAAATTCGGTCCTCACAGATCAGGGGCCCGCTCCCTCACTCCAGGATGAATGGGGGGGGGCACCCCGCGCCCTCCAGAATCTCCTTAGTATTCCAAGACCACCTCAAGGAAAGCCGGTTAGAGCAGATGTTCCAGCCCTCCGGTCCTAATCATTTACTCTGTGCCAGGTGCTGAGCAAAGCCCTTTAGATGAAGTAAACTTTTTTTTTTTTCCAGAATAAAAAAATTTAACACTTAGAAGCTAGTAATTATAGGGGGAAATACAGGTTCAATTATATACGTACATATTTTTCTTTTGGAGAAGGTGCTCAATAAAGCACAGCCCAGTAGAGCCAGGCATACAGTAAGTGCTCAGTCATTTTTAATGAATGAAAGAACTCAATCTAAACAGTTTTCTCATAATCCTGAGGACGGGAGTCATGGAAGGGTTTTGAAGAGGGGAGGGCCACGGTCAATTGTGCAGAACATCCCAGGTTCCTTTGCACAGGTTTTTCTTCTACTTGATATATTCTTTCCACTTCCTTCTTTTTAAATTGTTTTTACCATTCAGACTTCACCTCCTACAGGAGGCCTTCCCTAACACCCCCAAAGGGGGTCAGGCACCTCTTCTGAGTTCCCACAGCCCCTGGGGACTCCTCTATCCCAGCCCCAACCACTCTGGCCTATGAGGTCTTTCTAAGCACAAATCTGACCATGTCCCTCTCCTACATAGACTCTTCCATGGCTCCCCAGTGTCTTCCAGCTTCTGAAACTCTAAGGTTGACATTTAAGGCCCTCCCTCCACATCCCCCTACTCAAACAGGTTCTGTGGCCCCAAAGCACAGAGCCAGACCTTGTGGACCCCAGTTACTGGGAGGCAAATTAGGGCCTGTACTGGGGTAGGTGAAGGAGTGAGCCTCCCATTATAGGAACTATTCAAATGAGATTTGGACAGCTATTAGAAGCTGTGGGAGAAGGCAAATTCCTGCCCTGGATAATAACTGGGGAGGTAACAGTTTCCAGGTCTGAGATATCTCAAAAATTTTAAAGATTGTAAAAATAGCCAGCCTTTATTGAGGGCTTCTGCCAGGCATGATAGTGTTTCATGTGAATTCTCTCAAGTCATCTTTTTGACTATCTAGGACTTTTCCTTATGTGCCCACCTTAGAGCCCACAGAAGGCTATGCTGAGGTGACATCTGCAAAGACCTGAAGGAGGGGAGGGAGTGAGCTATATGGATCCTGGGGAAAAAAATTCCTGGTAGAGGGCATAGCAAGTGCAAAGGCCCTGGGGTGACCATGCCCGGCACACCCAGATATCCCCATGGTTTGTCTCATTTCATTCTGGTCTCTGCTCAAATACACACTCCCAAGAGGCCTTCTCTGACTGTCCCATTCAATCTAAAACAGCACTCCTGTTCCCAAACCACTCTATCTCCTTACCATGCTTTTCTGTATGCATTTTACCCCGAGAAATATCTGACCATTTTCTGTCTCCTCCATGAGAACATCAGCTCCTTTTTTTCTGGAGCTTTTTCTCTAGTTTGTTCACCAATACACCCTTGTGCCTAAAATGAGGCCTGGCAGTCAGTACTTAGGAAATATTTGTTGAGTAAGCAAATGAGAGGTACTTTTATTAACCTCTTATGAATGAGCAAACTGAGATGCTTGAGACCTTTCCCAGGGTCACAGGGCTTGCAAGTGGCGTGCAACCTGGGAATTCAGCCCCTGCTGGGATATGCCTTAACACTGGCCCAATCCTGCCCACTGGATGATGCCCTAATGCAGCCCTAGCACCGAGCATTTGATATAAACATCCTACGCCATGTCATGTAAGCAGCGTCTCAGAGGCCACCTGGCACAAGTCAAACCCTCTCCTCCCCTCCAGCTTTAAGCAGGTGTGACCTGACAGACAGCATCATCCCTGAACCAGCATCAATGTCTGGGAGAGGCCTTGGAGGAACCCACTGGACACTGAAGCATGTGCCACCCAGAGTGCTAAACTTAACCCCCAGGGCCACAGGCCAATGGACATACTTCCTCCTTTCATGCCCCGTGGATGGACAGATCTGAGTCACATTTCAAAAGGCTCCTCAGAAGGTGCCCTGGGTCACCCCCTGTGGTGGGAGAGCACTCACTTGTGGTGGCTCCCTCCGTCCACAAACCCTCCCCAGGATCATGTTCCCCAAATACCTTGCTTTCAGTTAGGAGTTTCCAATGCTCAAAGCTACCTGCGAAGGAAACATAGGCCCTCCCTCAATCCTGCAGATGCTCTCAAGCTAGGGAATCCTGAGGATATGGAGGAAACTCTCTCCTGGATTACAAACGGTACACCTCAGGGTGGGGGTGGAGGGCTGCAAATGTTACTTATTTGTAGACATCTGTGAGCCTTGTTTAAAAATCTAGAGTTCAAGTTCAATCTGGCCCACACAGTTTCAAATACATTTTAATTATTTTCACAAATACCAGGGAAGGGTTTTTAAAAGTATCTAACTGGTACTAGCACTAAATGCTGGCTGGAGCAGGAGAGGCTGAGAGAGCCGGGGGGCAGGCGACTGCCAAAATGGTACAGAATATTTCAGTCTGGGAAGAACCAACATGGCCCGGTAACAAGAAGCCCCACTGAATATACATGCAGCCTGAGCATGAGCTGTCCTATTTACTCCTCGCAGCCACTCTACTACGATGGGTATTATCCTCGCCCCCATTTTAGAGATGAGGAAAGGGAGGCAGAAAGGTGCTCCCAAGGTGCATACAGCCACCATCTGAGTGCCTACCTGGGGGGCCTCACTCAGCCTTCAAGCCTAGCCTATGAGGTAGGTACTATTATTTCACAGATGGGGAAACTGAGGCACCGAGAGGGGAAGTAACTTGCTCATTTGCTTGTGATCACACAACTCAGGACGTGGTATAGAGCTTGGATCCGAACTTGGATTTGGGTTTATAAAAGTCTGGAGGGACTTCTCTGGCGGTCCAGTGGTCAAGACTCCGCATTTCCGCTGCAGCAGGCTTTGATCCCTGGTCAGGGAACTAAGATCCCATATGCTGTGCTGCTGCACGGCCAAAAAAACCAGTCTGAAACTCAACACTCTTAAATAATACCCAAATGTGCTGTCCACTGCAGGAGCCAGTAGTCACATGTGGCTATTTAAATTAATTAAAATGAAACAAAATTAAAAATCTCATCCCTCAGTTACCCTTGCCACATCTCAAGTACTCTATGGCCCCATGACACCACTGGCTGCTGTACCGGACAGTGCAGATACATGACACGGGGTACACATCGCGGAAAGTTCCATTGCAGAGTGCTGCTACAGTCTGTTTTAGTTAGGAGCCAACATTTTTTTTTTTTTTTTTTTTTGCGGTACGCGGCCTCTCACTGTTGTGGCCTCTCCCGTTGCGGGG
>NW_021145463.1:27838-50869 GCF_002837175.3 Physeter macrocephalus
CGAACCCGTGTCCCCTGCATCGGCAGGCGGACTCTCAACCACCGCGCCACCAGGGAAGCCCAGGAGCCAACATTTTTAAATTGGGAGATTTAATATAAACAACCCCTTTCCTGGCTTCTACTGAAAAATCAGAAGATCAAGCAGCTCTAGGCCCACCTTCCCAAAGGGCCATGGCTGGCAGAGCTAAGCAGCAGCTGCCCTCTTGAGAGGGGCGGTCTCCGGTCCACCGAAGCCCCATGCGCCCACACTTCACACATTTAGACAGCAGCCTGGCGGCTACCTGTATTTCAACCCACAGTGCCGTCCTCGCTTCTCTTTTCCATAGGGATTCTGGGGCCAAAGAGGAAGATGCACCTTCGCAGACCACGTGGCACACGGGAAGACACAGCTAGGGCAGGGCCCTAGGCAGGTTCTCGGATTCCCAGGCCTGAGTTAAAAACCAACCATCACCCACCAGAGTGCCCTCGCTGCTTGGCAGCTGATCAGCCACTGTGGGACGACCCCCAAAGAGTCCCACACTGCACCCTGATGCCCCTATCTGCAGACTCTCTGGACACAGCAGTGTGGCGTCTGGGATGACCTTTATTGGACATGTGGTTGGCCAAGCCGTGGTCTGGGAGCACTGGGCCCGGGACCCAGAACCCAGGCACTGAGTCTGAGGAGGCCCAGAGGTCAGGGCTGTTTGGAGCGAGGCCACAAGCGGCTGGTAAGGGAGCCAAAGAAGAGGCTCTGCTTGCTGGACGTGGAGAGCTCAGCCAGGCGCTGCTGCTCCTCCTGGAGTTGGGGGCAGACAGAGAGGGAGAGTCAGCCCAGGGGCCACCTTCCTTAAACCTTTGCCCAGCCCAGACACAGGATGCACCCAGACCCGAAGGGCCCAGTTCAGACACTGGCAAAAGCCAGCTTTGAGCCACAGAAGCCCAGACTCAAATCCCAGGGGGCCTGTCCCCTGAACCCTGGGAACCTATCCCAGGCCCTACACTGGACTACAACATCTTGCTCCCTAAGCCCCCAGTGCCCAGTCTTGAGCCCTAAGACCCCTGTCTGGATGCAGAGGGATCCCAGGCCCAAATCTCCAGGAATTCCTCCTTTGGGTACTCAGGAGCTCTAGCCAGGAACACAACCCCAAACTCGATCAACCTCAGCCTAGACTCCTGGGAATCTCTTTCTCAGACTCAATTCATATTCTTATCCCCACTTACAAATCAGAGGATCACAGGTCATCAGAACTCCTTGCCCAAACCCTTGGGCCAAGTGTCCAAGGATCCCTCTTCCCAGACCTGATCCAAACCCCCACCCCACAAAACACCAGGACCCCCAGACCATCAAGGCCTCTGGACCTATCTCAAATGCTTGGCGTTTCCTGCCTCCTGTGCTCAGCACAGGCTACAGAATCAATTCGCCCCTCATTACAAGGGCCCCCTGGGACGGGTGGTGTGAAAAGGAAGGCAGTTGCTCAAGGTCACACAGCCGGAGTGGAGACAGGTTGCTCCAGGGCTCCGCCTTCAAGAGCCTGGGGAACTGACGGTGACACCCCCCACCCACGCGGGGAAGCTGAAGACTCACCTGCTCCAGCCGGCTTTGCCGCTGCTTGAAAGCCTCCAGTGGGTCTTCCTCCAGGGCGTAGTGCTCCAGCACAGTTCGGACATCCTCCACACCATTCAGAGCAATGGCTGTGGGGATAGCAGGTGGGGGTCAGCCAGCTGAAGGTCAGAGGGAGGAAGGGCCCGCAAGGGTAAAGGTCAGACCGGGGTGGGGTCAGAGCTACGTGGAACATTTCTCAGCAGTCTAAAAGGGAGTCCCCTGAATATTCCCAGGCATCCCCTAAACATTCCAGAGGAGCATCCCAAACATTCTAAGAAGCTTCTAAAGACTGCAAGATGCTCACGGATCTCCTGCATTGCAAGTCCCTGGTTTCACATAAAAAACAAGCCAGAATCAAGCATCTTATCATTCCTCTTGAATGTCAAGGGCTCCAGGGTCAGAGGCCAGGAGGTCAGGGGTCAGCCTCACTCTTCAGGAAGGCAGATAGGTCCAATAAGACCCGGTCATCAGAGTTGCCATTCCAGGGCCGCAGGGCGACGCCGTTGTAGGGCTGTAGGCGGAAGGCTTCCTTCTTGCAGTCCACGACTACTACTCGGGCTGGGTCCCGATTCAGACACGAAATGTCCTGGAAGTGGGTGACAGGTCATGTCAAGGCCTGTGCTCCTTCCCTTCCCACCAGGAACCCACAGAGGGAGAGAGAGGTGGACAGACTACACATGCACTTGGTATCACACACTGGGATCATCACGACAGGGCCTCCTGAAGACCAGGCTGGGATGAAGACATCAAACCTAGCAGGGCGCAGAGGAGCTAGTCCCACAGATTCCCAGACCCAGGGCCTGGTGCACAGGCAAGTGGATTTGGAGGTTCCCTGGGGAGGGAGGTGGGCACTTGTGTATTTAACCGCTGTCCCAGGTGACTGTGGCAAGCTGCACGTTTGTAAACTTCTCACAGATAGAGGTGCAGACTGATCCACAGCAACACACAGAGAGTCACACAAAGACAGGTACCCAGACAGACCCTTCAAGACCCTCAATCACAGCCCATGTCCTTCTGAACCTTGAAAAACTACACAGACCCCCAAGACCCACCAAGACACAGTCAGAAACCCAACAAACACCAAGACCCATGGATACTTGGACAAAGACCCACAAAGAGACCCATTCACAGCCCCACAGACTCCTGGACCCCTGGATATATCATTGGTCACAGCAACAGATGCCAAGTCAAATTCCAACACAGTCTCATTTAAACTACTATAATTACATAGTCCCAGAGACACTCAGCTCCAGATACAGAGACAAAAACCCACTTCCAAATTTCATGTCCCTACCCTGTACTCCCAACTGTTTTCTTTGAAGAGATCCCATTTTCCCCTGCTCCCACTCCCAGATTCTGGGACAGAGAAAAGGGGGTTAGAGGCCCAGCCCAGGCTGGCGGCAGGCTAGTGTCCTACCAGAATCAGACCTGGGGCAGAACCAGAAGCAGCCGGTTGCTTCTCAACCAGAAACAGGTTGAGGCTGGGGTCAGAGCTAGGTCCTCTTTCCTTTGGGAAATGCCAGCCCTCCCCCAAATCCCAGAGCCCCACCATGGCCCCCACGTGGCACCTTAACATGGTGCCCATCCATGTATCTCGTGGCGTCCCGGAACAGGCGGTAGGAGATGAAGCCGTGGGGGTCCACACTGTCAATGAGCGGAAAGGCAGTCTGGGGGGTGAGGTGGGGGGGAGAACAAGGTCAGGATGAGCCTTGGCCCTGCAGCTCTCCCTCACCTCCTGCCACGTCGACCATCCCGCCCCTGCCCCGGGGGCCTCACCATGCCAGTCTCTGACGTAAAGATGACGATTTCATACAAAGGGGCGAGCTGTTGGAATAAGGTCTCGATGCCTGGACGCTTCTTAAACCTCCAGCCAGTGGCCAGCTGGAAAGGCAGTGAGAACAGTGAAACACTGAGACCCGGAGGCCCCTGTAGCCCCAAGAGGACAAAGACCCAGTCTCGGGGGATTCCCGGAACCAGAATGCTCTCTCCATCTCTGTGGCTCTCGGAGGGGTTCAGGAGTACACGGCTGTGACTGAGGGTCTAAGAGTATGGAGGATGTGACTCCCCTATGGCACTTACCGTGTGCCAAGGTACACTTACAACCACCTCCAGGCTGCAGAGTAGCACAGTTGAGGGAAGCAGGGCAATGAGGGGTGATACCTCTTCCCCTGGATCACAGAGTGGAACTGGGGCTGAACCCCAGCCTGGCTCCAGAGTCTATGCTCTTAACCACATCATCACAAGCCGGCCACCCAGCCCTATCTGGTGTCCCTAGCCCGCTGCCTTCCCCAGGACACACCGACCACTCAGGGTGCAAGAGGACGCCAGTGAGCTCCAAGACCAGTGTGTACGGTGGTTGGTAGTACGGCTCCCGCAGAGGGTCTGGGAGAAGGCAGGGGCTGGTGGGCTCGATGATCATCTGTGAAAGAGAGATGTAATGCGGGCACTCAGACAAGGAGGCAGGAGGCTGGGGGTGAAGGGATAGGGACTGGGCTCCTGCTCACCTGTCTATAATCTTTGAAATATTTGTATGTCCGGCGCAACTGCTGTACCAGAATTGGATCTAGGAGAACACCAGGGCACAAAGGGATTCCAAGATAAGCCACCGCTCAACCTCCTGGACAAACCAGGGGTTTATTTATCTACCAGATACAAACAGGTCTACATACCCACCTGGTTTGAAACAGCTCATTTCCAAGTACAAAGGTAAAAGGCAATGACATAACTGCCAGGTAGGAACAAATGTTTTTATTCACCTGTCAAGTTTTAATCTGAATACTTATATCCACACACCACCCCAGATACAAAATAGAATGCTTATACATCTGCCCACTTAAATCCCACATACATATAAATAAGTCTGCTCACATTATGCCAGTATATTTAGTCCATTTTGAACCTCTAGGTTTCCAAATGTGCCCACTTTAAAAGCAAGTATGTGAAATCTAGTTAAGCCACGATAAACATATACACACGTCTGTATACTTTAAACTAGTGGTTCTCAACTAGAAGCAGTTTTGTTCCTCGCTTCCCAGAAAATTCTGCAATGTCTGGAGACATTTTTGACTGTCACAATACTGGCATCTAGTGGATAGAGGCCCAGGATGCTGCTAAACATCCTACAATGCATAGGACTCTCCCCTACAACAAAGAATTATATGATCTATAGTATGAGAATGGCTGAGGTTGACAAATCTTGGAGAAATGAATACACCAAATCCAGTTTAAAACAGAAATCTTACATGACTACCTTTTTCAAGACAATATATTTAGCGCAGTTAAACTACTGTCTGCGGGCCTGCCTTTTTGAAACCAAAATATCAAAACACCACTTAAGCTAACAAACACACACACTTTAAAACTACAAGTTTACCTGCCCAACTTAAATCAGTATACTGCCTTGTTTAAACCAGTGTGACTCTACATCTGCCCAGTTAAAACAGCATACTTACCTACCTGCCCAGTTTAAAACAATCAATGTACTAACATGCCAGTTTGCAAACATCCCTACCACAAACAAGTGGCTTTCTGGACCTACCAATTTTATATTTCTCTTGGGAGGGACCAGGTGTGATAGAATTGACAACTACTCTCTACTATCCAACTTGTCAGAAGCTCTCTAAGAGCTGGTTCATCAGAAGGGGGAGGAAGGAAGGAGGCATTGTTTCGGAAATGAGGAGCTGGATGGGGTAGGGGCATGGTGGGAAAAAAAGAGGCTGTCATAAAGAAGGGGGTGGGGGGCTGCAGATGCTCAGATCTAAGGCACAGGAAGTCATGTGTCTGGTGATAGAAAGCCCAGTTCTCCCCAAGCACTCCCACCCACCTAGGATTCCCCTCCCCCATCTATCTGTCCCTGACCATCTGCTCTTGGGCTGAAGGGCCAGGGAAGGGGACTGGAGTTTTGTATGCCCCTCCCCCCAAGCCATCCAGCTGCTGACTCCTCTACCTCCCAATGGAGGGATGGGGGAGCACTAAATGGAGAGGGCACAGTAGAGAGGATCAGGGGACCCCAGAATCTGTGCTTGTTTACTCACCGTTGTCGAATTCATCCGGAATCTGGGAGGTAGAGAGAAAAATGGAGGGTTTGGGATGGCAGAGGCAGAACCCCATCACACCCAGAAAAGGAATCTCCACGGCCCTGGGAAGAGTAGGCAAAGGTCCCTGGGAGGGAGAGGTTCACCCCAGACCAGAAATGGGCCTGAACAGGCCAAATGGGAGGAGACCCACAGGATGGGACCCCTGGTAAGGCCTCTGGGTCTCTCTCCCGCTCACCTTGGCACCATTTTCATCCACAGAGTTGTTTCCTGTAAGGCAGATAGTGATGGATGAGAGGACTGAGGATCCAGTCTCCTGGGTTTTAAGGAAGTTTTGAAAAGGGCAGGGGGCCTAGCCTCCTGGGTCTGAGGGAAGCGGGCTAGAGCATCATGGCCTGCTGAGAGAGAGGAGGGGGCTGGTAGCCAGGATACCTGGGCCTCTGAGACAAGAAGGGCTGGGGCAGAGTCTCCTGGGTCTCTGAGGAATGAAGGGACTAGGGGGAAGGTTGGAGTTTTGGGTGCTGAGGGAAGAGGTAGCTTAGGGGGGTGGGCCCGGCCTATCCTTCCTCCTCTTCCAATTGACTCCCCATAGCTTAGCGAGGAACCAACTAGAAAAAGTAAAACGTTGAGTAGAGGAGTAGGAGGTAGAATTCCCTCATTTCCAAATTCTAGTTGGCTGCCCTATTGAGGGAGGAACCAGGGAATGAAGATGGGTGAAGCCCTTAGGGGAAAGAGAGGGAAGTTCCCAAGCAGAATAGAGGGCCAACAGAACAAATCTGGTGGACAAGGATATGTTCCTCACCAAAAATATAGATGACGCTCACGGTCCCACCAGCCCCGAGCAGCCCAGCAAGCCAGAGTGCAACTTTTTTGGCATAGCTGGGACCCTCCGAGTTCCTCTGCTGCTGTGGCCCCTGTGCCTGGGCCTTAGTGCCTGCTCGGCTCCCAATCTCTGTAGTCTGCAATTGAAAGGGAGTAGGTTGGTCAAGAGAGGAGAGAAAGAAGATCAAGGTGGTTTAGGCACCCTGGTCTGAGAAGGATGGAGGTTGGGAGCCAGGAAGCAGCCACCCATATGGCCTCCAGGTGTTGTGTCCCTGGAGGGGCAGGCAGGAGACTGGGTCTCTCAGAAGGGTCAAGAACTAAACTATCTGGTACCAGGAACCCAGGGGTTCAAGAGTTGACAAGTTCTGGTGCCCGGGATCCCAAAGGCAAAAGATTGGAAGGCCTGGAGCCGGAAAAAGCAGGGCAGGGAGATAAGATGAGGGAGCCTGGCTGAACACTGGGATTCCTGGAGCAAGACAATGAAGGACACTCAAGGGGATAGGACGGGGAGTTAAGTCCTCCGGACGCCTGGGGCTCACAGTAGCGGGGTATGGAGGGAGAGGGAATGGGAGCAGGGCCGGAGGGGCAATCGCTTGCTGGGGCTTAGGGCACGGAAGTAATGGACCCGGAGGTCAGAATGACTGGGTCTCTGTCAAGATGGAGGGAGGTCAAATCAGAAGCCCGAACATCTACCTCACCACCACCACCACCACCACCGCGAGGGAAATACCCGCAAGGCCAGGATGGGACTCCAGCGTCCCGGGCTCCTCCCCCTCAAGTATTACCTGAACAGTCACTGAGATGGGGGAAAAGATGACTCCCCTCCCCCGGCGCCCACGTGCGGTCGAGGAGGTGGGGTCCAGAGGACGCACTTGAGCCCCCAAGCATCTAGCCCGGGACGCAAGCGCTGCCTACCCCGGGAAGCGGGGAAGTGACCCAAAATGCTGGCGGTGTTCCATTCAGCAACCTGAGGTGCTGCGTCCCAAAACCTCCGGGCGGCGACGGTCCGCCTGGAACTCCAGGAAGGAGCCCCAGCACCCGGAGGCCACCCCCACCCCGCTCACCTGGTCCGGGGCCCGAGGGGGCGGCGTCGCGAGCCTCGCGCACAGCCCCCGCGCCCCTTGCCAGAGTCCGCTCCGCAACCTCAGGTACGGCACCGCCGAAGCCGCCATCTTGCGCTGACGCCACGCTACCCCGCCCCCTCACTCTCTCTCCCCGCCCCGGGCCGGGGCCGCGGCCAATGGGTGGTGCAGGGGAGGGGCGGGTGGACGGGAGCCCGAGAGAGACAAAGGGCTGCGGGCGCACTGCCGCGGGCGCACTGCCGCGGGCGCTCCAACTAGGACTGGGAGTCAGCCGGCACCACGCCCCCCTCGCGCCGGACGGCGTTCCGCCGCCCACGCCCCAGGTCTGCGCCGGACACCCACTTCTCCGAGGTGAAGCGGAAGCCCTAAGGGAGGGACCCAGTGGCTGCTTGATTTGTCCTAAAACCTGAAAGCCACCTTCACACACCTTCTTACTCACGGGCGGCCCAGAGGCCTCATCCGTCTTCCTTCCCATTCTCCGAACCCTTTCTTGCCCCTCCTCCCGTGAGCTTCTTAAAATGGGTTTGGAAAACCAGCCAGTCTCATGGAGGTTCAGCCAAAAGAACAGCTGCCCGTATCTGGCGGACTCGGGGTATTAAGAGGAAATCCATGATTTAGAGACTACAGGAACCACGATGAATCTTCCTCAAATTATTTTGAGAGGAAAACAAGTCTGATACCGTTTATGTAAACTTTAAAAACATGTAAATCACCACACATTTAGGGACATTTACTAAGGTAGTAAATGTACGAAGTTAGGAGAAGACAGGATTCAGGGTGCGGTTACTTCTGGAGGGGAACGGACTGGGTGTGCTGCTCAAGTGGGTCCTTCCTATCTGGTACACATATGGTTCCTATGCTGGGTGGTGGGGACATGGGTGCTCCAGACATACCTTTTTAAACATCTGAACTTTTTTTTTTTTTTTTCGGTACGCGGGCCTCTCACTGCTGTGGCCTCTCCCGTTGCGGAGCACAGGCTCCGGACGCGCAGGCTCAGCGGCCATGGCTCACGGGCCCAGCCGCTCCGCGGCATGTGGGATCTTCCCGGACCGGGCCACGAACCCGCGTCCCCTGCATCGGCAGGCGGACTCTCAACCACTGCGCCACCAGGGAAGCCCTGAACTATTTTATAATACAGTTTATATTACATTTGTAAAGAGACATGTGAATATCAAATGAGGAAAGTGAAGGAAGGTCAAGTACTAAGCCCACTCTCCACACTGCTCCCCATGCCCACGCCCTTAGTCAAGCTACAGCAGTTCTGGTGTCACTGCTACGTGGGCTCAAAAGAAAAGACTATCAAATGCTGTAACCTGCACCAAAGGAGAAATTTAGGTTTCCTGAGGGATACTCACTGATTTTCACTTAACTCAAGCATGAGTAAGATGTAACTTTATCAATCACATGGCAGGCTCTGTTCTAATAATCTCTTTCCAATGTCTTCTACATTCAACAGCCCTCTGGGATAGGGAGTATCATTTTCTAGATGGGGAAACAGGCTTTTGTAGGACTGTTATTTGCCTAAGACCACACAGCATGGAAGTAAGTGGGGTCTGCAAATGACCCCACTTACAAACCAGCGCGCGCGCGCGCACGCACGCGAGCACACACACACACACACGACTTTTGACCAAACAGCTTTTTAATGAAAGACAGTAACACAAAAAAAAGCTGGGGAAGGTGGAGTACAAGAAGGTGGGGACCCTCCCTGTCGACTCTACTCTGATTCCCATGAATATCAGGGAGGGAGACAGGAACCCAGGAAGGAAAATAGAAGAAATCCTGATCAACCCGGCTAGCCCTGCTCCAGGGCCCAGATCCTGTGTCAGAGCCAAGGGCCAGGGAAGGAAGGAGGGACACTCTCCATCTGCCAGATTCATCTGCCAAAGTCCACCCTGCCTGCCTCAGGCCTCCAGGAGCTTCCCCAGGAAGCGGAGGTTGAGGATCTTGAGCTGTTCATCAAGGTCCATGCGGACTATGCCATCCTCGCCATCAATGCTCAGCAGAACACCTGTGGCTTCCCGATCCTCACCCAGGATCACCTTCACCTGTGGGGGGTGGGACGACACGACACATGGGGTCACGGTCCTTGGCAGCAGCCCAATGCCCCCACATCCCTTTGTCCTCCCTTACCTTGTTGTTCTTAGTCGGGGTGATGGGCTCCAGGTGCTCACTGGAGATGCTGACAACCTTCTCGCTGTCCTTCAGGTATACGGAGCACATGCCTCCCTGGGGGTGGGGACAGCCTGGTCAGCCTGGCCTGCTCCCAACACAGGACTGATACCCCCCCTCAAGGGACATAGGATCAGGGCTTATTCTAAGAAGTCACTTTCCCAAAGTGACACAGGGGCAGGAAAGGTGAAGGCTGGGCCTGGTTCCAAGGCCTGGGGTCTGTGGTGTATGGGGGCAGGGTGATCAGATCAGCAAGGGAAGCACCAGTATGAAGCTAACTTAGGCCAAAAGGGAGACTGTTTCTCAGGCTCTTGACTCATTGTGCCCCAAACTGGCCTCAGTTTCTTCCCCACACTCGCTCCTCATCCTGGGTCTCCGTCTCAAGGATGGCCCCATGGTCCCCGGCACCAGCCAGAGCGCTAGACCTCGTCTTAGTCAGCAACTTCACCAACAACCTCCAGCTCTGAGGCCTGTCCATTCAGCCTCCTGAGGGTCTCTCCCACCTCCCTCCTTCCTCTCCTCCCCACAGCCCTGTAGTACAGCCTGACCTCCCCCTGGGCTCCCAGCCCCTGAGCCAACTATGACAGAGCAACATAGTGAATTGATTCCAAACCACAGATCTGATCCCATCACTCCCCTGCTTAGATTCCTCCACCACCCACCAGTGCCCTCAGGACACAATCCAAGTTCCCCAGGCTGGCATGCGACCAGCTCCAGCCACTCCTCTGGCCTCATCACTCACCTTCCCCCTTGAAACTTTATGTTCCAGCCACAATGAAGAGACTTCAACCCCCCAAATGTGCCAGACTTTCCCTCACCTCCAGGCCTTTGCACAAGCACTCTATCTGGAACACACTCAACCCCTTCCCCGGCCATTTCTCTCGGCTTACTCCTGTTCATTCTTCAGGTCTCAGCGCAGATGTCACCTTCTCCCGGAAGCCCTCCCTGATCCCTTCCGAAGTTGGATAAGGTGCCTCCTCTGGGTTCACCTAGCTCCCCTTGCCCTCTGGGCTTCCCATATCCCAGCTCTGGCCACTTGGGCTGTCACCGTCTGGAGACATGTCTGTCTCCCCCACTGGAATGTGAAATCTGTGAGGGTAGGGCCTGGAGCTATCTTCCTCTCTGGTGTTTAATTAATTCAATTAATATTTACTGAAGGGCCAAGAAGGTGTCAGTCCCTCATCTAGGAACTGGGGCTACCTGGGAAGAAAATATAGGCTTGGTAATCAAAGAACCACACCAGGGTAAACGTGAAGCTTTTAAGCAGGTAGATAACATGAAAAAGAATTACATGGACCCATAAGAGACAGATCTGAGACAGCCCAAGTGCTTTCTTGAAGGATGAGTAGGAGTTAACTAGACAAAGAATGGCAGGAAGAGAGTTCTAGACAGAGGAAACTAATAAGCAAAGGCCCTGAGGCGGCAGAGAATTCAGTGACTGAAAAGACGGAGAGAGGCCAGCAGAGCTGGAGCTGGGAACGCCCAGGGGGCGTGGGTGCCTGGCACTAAGCCGAAGGCTGGCACAGAGGAGCACTTAGTCCATGTTACTGAACTGATCTCAGAAGAGTATGTCAAAAAGTAACCACACTCCTGGGTGCCAGTCACTGTCCCAGGCCGTTGGGGGCCCAGCCACGCGCACAAAAGGCAGAAGACCCCGCCCCGTAGAGCTTACATGCCAAACCTTTCCACATCTATCTTTCCAGCTATAAATGAGTACTGGAAAATGGGGATAGACAGTTAAAAAGAAAACAGAGAACAGTAACCAGAGAGACTGGGGACCCCAAAGGAAGGGATGCCCGCCCACCCACCAGCCTGGGCACTTACCGTGACACTGCGGATGACGCCTGTCTGCCCCACCACTTGTGTATCCAGGTAGGTGTCCCGCACCTTCACCTGGATGTCAGTGGTCACCCAGTCGCTGGAGTTCTGCTCAATGCCTGAGCCAGGTGTGTGCGGGTTGTAGCCACCAGGGGAGGGAGCTCCAGGTGTCATCGGACTATAGCCAACAGGGCTCGGGCTGGGGCTGGCCTGTAGGGAAAAAGGGATGGGGTCATTGGGAACAGGTTATTTGGCCTGGTTGTCCCCATAGACCCAAGGCCCATCCTAGCCCACCACCCTCAAGGGCGTGCCAAGTGAGCAGTACCTGGTAGGCCATGGGCGAGGGGGTGGGGTGATAGCTGGCTGGGGAGTGGGTGTTCTGGTAGCCTGCTGGGCTTGGCGCCACCTGGTGGTAGCTCTGGGGGCTGGGGCTGGGCTGGTAGGAGCCTTGTGGGGAGGGGGCTGCATAGGGGGAGAACTGGTCTGTGTTGTACCTGCAGAGACAAGGAGGGGGGCGGGCATTAGCTGGGGGCAATAGAAGGGGAGGGAAGGAGGTGGTGGCAGTGGAAAGGGTGGGGACAGCGGCTGATAAGCGCTAGCCCCAGTGGACTCACATGGCTGGTGTCCCTGGCGTCTGCGGGTTGTACTGTGGGTTGACCTGCGGGGACGAGGGGTCTGGGTAGCCAGGTGTTTGGGGATTGGGGGTGCCCCCATAGGCCTGTGGGGATGGGGTAGGCTCATCATCGAACGCGTACTCATATTCTTCCTCAGCCCTGTTGGGGAGAGACGTCTGTTGAGAATGACTGTGGTGATGGCAATGATATGGCAAATGCTTCCAGAACAGGGCTGAACACCAGGCAAAACCAAGGCAACTCCATCCTCACAAACAGCCCCATCCAGAGGCCTCCATTTCACAGGTGAGGAGACTTGGGAAACAGAGATGAGGTTGCCCAAAGTCACGTGACCAAGATCGCACAATTTGTCTCCAAGCCCAGGTCGTGACCGCAGCATGCTACAATGGGAGCTGGAGAGATTACTTTGCCCCCAGCCCCAGCCTTGCCTACCCCTTCACATGACCAGCCTGGGGCTGGGAGCAGAGAACTCAGGGTGGACCACACAGACCCGTCCATCCCACAGAAACACAGCAGAACCATTCACGCACGTGGGCGCACACAGCCAGTGGCTCAGGGAAACCTGCCCCAGCCCCCAGCTCCTGGCCCTCACCGTGACGGTGTGTTAGGATTGTTGGGGTCCCAGGCCCCACTCTGGGCAGGAGTGCGGCTGCCATCATGCAGGGGCGTCTGAGAGCCGTAATGCGGGGTGCGACTACCTGGAAAGGGAGAGATGTGTGCCCATCAGTTCTGTCCTGGCTCCAGATCCCCCCACATTGCCCCTCATCCTCGTCCCCTGGGAGTGCTCACCATCCTGGAGAGGCGTCTGAGAGCCGTACATGGGCGTGCGGGAGCCAGAGCCGTACATGGGCGTCTGGGAGCCATACATGGGTGTCCGCCCATAGGTTGAGGTCATGCCGCCTGGGCGCCGTGAGCCCCTGTAGACACAGAGAACAAGTGGGGTGAGTAGGGCCCTTGCACCACCCAACAACCTCCCTCCCAGCCTTGCCCTGGCCCGTACACCGTGGTGAGGCGCTGACGGTCCACTGAGATGGTCTGGCAGGTGGAGTGCAGCTCCACGCGGGCTGTGGACTCCGTGGCATCTTTCACCACGCCAATGTAGCCTGGTGGGGAGGCAGGAGGTCAGACCGCGTGGGCTCTCCTTCACCGTGCCCCTCCCCAGGCCTCCACACCGCCTCACAGGTCACCTTTGTAAGGCCCCTGGGAGATGCGCACAGTCTGGCCGATGAGCTCGTTGTCTCTCCGCCCCCGGCCCCTGCTCATGCCGCCACTGCCGCCACCTGGGCTGCCAAAGCCACCACGCTGACCTGGGGAAGAAGACTGTCACCACTCCCCGGGGCCGTCCCCTCAAGTGCTGTGCCCACAGCCAGGGTACCCTCCAACCCCTCTTCACCTGACTCCCTCCACCCTTGGGTTAGGAGGCTCCTCTGGGGGCCCCCCACCAGAGCCCTGGGCTTTCCCATCACAGCCCTCACCACTGGGCTGCAGTGCGGGGGGGGGGGGTCGGGTCTCCCCTGGGCTGTGAGCCCCATCATGGTCGGGCCAGCCCAGAGCAGACACTGAGTGTGGGCTGAACAGCCTCTCTCTTCCACCCCCCATATATCCCCACCCCAAATTCCCCTCACCTCCAGCACTGGGGTGCATGGGGCTGCTGATCCGGGGGCTCATCGGGGCAAAGCCACCTACTGTGAAGTTGGTCACATCTCGCGGCTGGGGAAAGGGCAAGAAGTGAACGGGAAGGCAGGGCCTGGGTGACAGGCTCCCAGCCCCTGCACCACACTGCCTGCTGCCATTTGGGAACAGTTCCTGATTGAACCTGCCCAGCAGCCATGCCTCCCTCCTTCTGCTCACAATGCCTCAATTTCCCTTTGGGAAAACAGTCACCCCTATGCCATTGTGCGCCTGTCAATCAAGAGGCCCAGGCCTCCCTTGGGCAAGGAGTGAGACTAAAATGTAGTAGTCAGGAATTTAAACCCCCAGTGACACAGAAACCACAAGCCATGGGAATTCAGCATTCCACCTGCAGGGCCTGAGAAAACCATCTCCTGGTCCCAGCTCCCCAGATCCCAGGTTTGATTTCCTTTCTGATACCTGGTTCTGTACAACTTCCCTACAAATCCCACCTCAGGAACTTTGCTTTCCCCTGAGACGTTCAGGTGGCTCTCTGACCCTTCCTTCAGGTCTCTGCTCCTGCCACCTGCAGCAGCCCCCGTCACTCTCTATCTCCTTATCCCGTTTCATTTTTCTTCAGAGTGCTTGCCATCCACCCCGGTTGCACTACGCATGTATTTATCTGTTCATCTCCAGAGCAGCAGCACTAGAAGGGCAGAGACTGTTCTGTCTTGTTCACTGCCGTACCTCCAGTGTCAAGCACCTAAGAGGTGCACAATAAAACTGAATGAACAAACGATTTGGTAAATAGCTCAGTATCCCAATAACCCTTTTTTTCCATACTTTGCCAAGGACCTGACACTGACACTTGCCCTCCTAATCCTCCACAAGCCCATTCTTGTCACTCCTGGGGCCAGGGTAGGTCAAAGAGCCGAGTCAGGTAGCCAACAGACAGGGTGCCACCATGCCTGTCTCACCTTCGAGCCCCCTGCCAGCACCAGATGGCGGGTCTTGCAGACAAACATGCCCCCGTTCTCTACAAGTTTCTTGCAATGAAGGAAGGCGAAGCTGCGGAAGAGATGGCGAATCTCGCCCTCCCGGCCCTGGATGGGGAAGGACAGTCACTCTTGTGGCCATGCCCCACTCCAGCTCTTTCAGATGTGACAGACGGGCAGGAGCTTATACTCACTGAGTGGGGGCCATCAATGACCTTGACAATGTCTTTCACATGGATGTTGTTCTGTTCTGAGTCCAGGGCCACGGCAAAGCGGTTGTCCTTCTTCCGGGTCACAGCCTGGTGCCTGACAGTCACCACCTTCCCATACATGTTTAGCACCTATGGAGGGAGGGGAGGGGATGCTTAGGGGATGAGAGTAGAAAGGGGTGATGTGGAGCAGGGCTTCCCTACAGTGGGATGATTATTCCTGTAGGAGACTGTCCCAAGCTCTGCAGGATGTCTAGACTCCCTGACTCTGGGGCAGGTAATGTCAGGGAACCACCCCCCAGGCACTGGGTCAACCAAAAATGTCCCCAGTCATTCCAAAACACCCTCTGGGAGGAGCCTCCATTCCAACTGAGCATCAGGGACCTGAGAGATGAGCAGAGGAATAGATGTTAAGATAATAGCTAATGTCTACCCATCACTCTGTGCCAGACCCATGCTAAATTCTTCACACAAGATTTCACTGAGGCCTCAAAATTTCCCTCTGAGATGGGTGCCGTCACAATTCCCATTTTACAGAGGGGAAATCTCAGGCCCAGAAGAGGGCAATTACTAGCCCAGGGTCATATAGCACAGAGCAACAGAGCTGAGATGTGAATCCAGAGCCCAGGGTCCTAAGCATTTACACTCTGTGGCTCCCACATGCACGGTGAAGGGGAGGAAGGCACCAGCAGCACCCAGCCCTTGAGAAAGCACCGAATGCCTGGGTACGTATCTGATATCACGGATTCAGTCACAACTGACGAAGTATATGCTGCTGCTATCTTCTTTTTACAGGGTGTGATACTGAGGCACAGAGAGGGTAAATGACACGCACTTGCCTGATATCACACAGCTGGCCATGGGTGACAGAGCCAGGTCTGCAAACCTGAGCAGTCTGGGATCTTAGCCACCATGCTCGGCCACCTCCCGGGATGAGGAGCTGAAGGGAGAGGAAGCCCCTAAAGTAAGCCTGCCTCTGCGTGCAGCACACACACCTGGAAGGTCTCCCGCTCCAGTCGCACGATGACACCCACGGTCTGGGGGTCCAGCTGCACCAGCTCCCCCCATTCATGCTGGCCCCCGACATCCACACCTGATGCCGTCTCCGAGCAGAGCTGCAGGTCCCGGGGGAGCACCTTCAGCTGTGGGAGATGGGAAAGGGTGAAACAGGGTCCACGTGGCTCATCGGCTTCTGTCTCCTCCTGGCACATCCACCCCACTCCCAGCCTTCTGCTAGCTACCTCGTGCATGGTGAGGTCAGAGAAGAGGATGACGAAGTTCTCCTCCACCCGCACAATGAGGCCTGTGTCGCCCTCGAACCGGCCGGCAATCACCTTCACGTGGTCCCCCATCTTGAAGTACTTCCGAAGTTCCTGGGCCGGGAACTCCAGCATGTCCTAGGGATTGGGTGTGAGGACAACGAGCAAGTCAGGGGAAGTCACCACAACCCATCTGTCTACCCATCTTCAGATTCCACTCGTAGTCTCACAAAGACCCTGGCCAAAACCCACTCCAGGCTCACACCCCCAACCACAGACCACCCGGACCAACCTCAGCCTGCCCCGGAGACTCAGGATATCAGCCTGGACAACCTTTACCCCGCACAGAGACAGCCTGTCCCCAAGACATATGACACCAGACTAGACACCTCCTCAGACCCACCTGGAGACAGCCTCACCCCAGACACACCATGCTGGGCCTAGACAAGCCTCAGACACAACCACCCCTAAGCAAACTAAAACCAGTGTCCTCAAGATTACTCCATGGTTTCGTCATGCCCTCAACCCACCACGTACATACGGGCAGCATGGTCCCCACCTTGAGGTCCTCGTGCTTGGGCATGATGGTGATCTTGTTGCCATCCACGCTGAGGATCTTGCCCTGCAGGTTGATGAGCTCACCCTCACACACCTCCACGTTGTCTCCAGGTTGGAAGTTGTGTTCCCGCTCCTTCCCTGTGGGGGGAGGCACAGGGCTAACTTGAGGGCTGCTCACCGTGGGCCGCCCACTCCTTGGCCTGGGTTACTGACTGAGACCAAATACCTGTGCTTTCAGTCACCACCTCGAGGTCGATGCCCTCTGGCTGGTCCTCAAATTTCTCCAGCTCAGAGAGTGTGGGCTTCACACCCTCCGTGATCTGAGCCCCAAGAGACAAGAGGAAGAGAAGGAAGTGGATGAAAGTCAGTGTCACAGCCCAGCTGAGCGGACTGGAGAGATGGTGAGATTAATCCCCTGGGGATACTCCTAACTTGAGGATCCAAGACAAGCCCAGATAACCCACTGCTCTGGGGCCTGGACTGCAGGAGGGAGAAAGCTTGGCCTCCCCGCTTCCCACCACCATTAGCATGACCCCCTCTGGGACCCTTACCACAGCAGACATGGCAAAGCTCTTGAACAGAAAGCCCTTCCGGCTGTAACGGTTCCCCTCGAAGATGAGGAAGTCACCATCAGAGGCAACATCACCCCCCAGGGACCTGGGAGTTTGTGGGGGAGAGAACATTGGAAGTGGAGGTTAAGAGGAAAATCTTGCTGTACCTCAGTTTCCTCTGCTGGCAAAGGGGAAAAGGACACAGGATGCCTGAGCCATCCCCTCCCAAAACACACCCCTCGGCGAGAGTGACCTCTCACAAAGCCTGAAGCCCCCGCCTCAACGGAAGGGCGCACAGCACCCACCTTCTTGCACCCTGCTGCCCCCCGTCCCTGCTTTATTTTCCACTATAGCAAGTTTGACCCATCTTCCTAACTAGAATGGCAGCTCCAGAAGTGGGGGGGACGTAGCAGCTCCAGAAGGGGGGGGGACGTAGCATCTTTTATTCACTATTTCCCCTATAACAGGGCCTGGCACACAGCGGGCACTCGGTGAGTACTAGCTAGACAAAATATCAGACACTGCTAACAGTTAACACTCACGGACACATATGACCTCACTGACTCCTCCCCAAAGCCCATGACATCAGTAATATGAGCCTTGTTTCCAGGGAAATGAGAGAATGAGGCTCAGGGAGGGCATGTTGGCATGACCGACATGGCCGAGCCCTCGAGTCTGAGAGTCAAGATTCAAATGCAGGGGGGCGGGGCTCCCAAGCCTGTGTTTACCTCTACTGGCCCTGCATGTGGGACAGGGGGACCTTAGTTCCTGCCCCATGCTCTAGAGTGGGGAGGGAAAGCCTGCCCCACTCTCAAAAAGGGAGCGCTAGGAGCAGGCTGAGCTCCTCCTGCCAATTGCTCAATCATCTTCTCATTCACATGGTACATTTAGCAAGAGGCGAGACTGCTCAGCTGCACATGTCTGGGCACTGAGTCAGACCGGCTACTGGGGGGCAGTGAAGGTCACTCTAGCTTGTGCTCAGCAGGGGATGTCCAGACGGGTGGAGACCACTGGTGTAAATGAGTCCAATTCAGGCATGTGCAGTATTAATCTGGCCTGGCCTGGAGGTATTAGCCCAGCCTGGCAAATCAAAAGGCTCATTCTACAGTCCAGCCTTTAACAGAATGAAAAACTGGCTGCTCATAATGTGTTTCCAGACAGGACCTGAGGAAGTGTCACTGGCTCTTGTTTCTCCACCTCCTCCTCTCCTGCCCTCCCACTGGAGCCCCCGGCAGCCCTGGAACACTGGAAACGCTGGGCTGCTCCAATGCTCTATCCAGCGAGGAGGGGGAGGGAGACACCCTGAGTGGAAGGGGCTCTGTACCCACAACTGAGGTGTCCAGGCATCAGGAGATGAGGGTAAGAGACTTTATAAAGCCTGATGTGTTGATAAATCTCATTTCAATATGTGATACCACTAATCACACTTACTAGGTGTCAAGTGTTGTTCTGGGTACACACGCATATTAAATCATTTGAGTCTCAATATAATCCTAGGAAGCGGGGGTTACTATTATAATCTTTGCAGCAGAGGAAACCAAGACACAGGGATGTTAAGTAACGTGGCTAAGGCTACACTGCCAAGCTAACGACTCACAAACTACGGATGGCTCCGGGAGCCCAGCCCTGTGGAGGAACCTGCAAAGGCACATCCTACACCACAGCTCTGGGCACCCGGCCTGGCCCGGCCCAAGGACACTCACCTGATCTTTTCTGCATCAAACAGCCTCTGTGGAGGCCGCTTAAACTTCTTCCTTTTGGCAAACCAGTCTTTCTGTGTAGGAAAAGGGGCATGAGTAGGAAGGGTGAGGGACGAGGGCTTGGCCACCAGCAGGGGAATCAAGCACCCCGTCTCCCCACCGGCAGCACATCCCCACGATACCAAGCTCATGCGGGCCTTGATGCGGTCGTAGTCGATGCGTGGGATCATCTTTAGGGAGATGGTGTTTTGGCTGGGCTCCACATAATCCACCTGAGAAGGCCAGACAGGTGGTCAGCAGGGGCCCAGCCCTCCCCTCCTGACCCCGGACACAGAAAGGGAAAGGAGATGCCAGGAAGGGCAAGGGACAAAGGGTGATGGGGAAGAAATGAAACTGCTGACAAGTCCCCCAAATTCACTCTCTAGCCTGTCTTCCCTCCATTCTGAAATTGAGTATCCACTGCCATCTTTTTTTTTTTTTTTTTTTTGTGGTACGCGGGCCTCTCACTGCTGCGGCCTCTCCCGTTGCGGAGCACAGGCTCCGGACGCACAGGCTCAGCGGCCATGGCTCACGGGCCCAGCCGCTCCGCGGCATGTGGGATCCCCCCGGACCGGGGCACGAACCCGTGTCCCCCGCATCGGCAGGCGGACTCCCAACCACTGTGCCACCAGGGACGCCCTCCACTGCCATCTTGACATCTCCACCTGGATGTCTAGAAGGTCCCGCACACCCAGCATAACTGCAACTAACCTCCTGATTGCCCCAAACCCACTCCTCTCCCCATCTTGTCCCTCTCCATCCTTCCCTCTGCTCAGGCACACAACGTGGGAGGCATTCTTCACTCCTTTTTTTCTCTTACACCCATATCCAACCTCGTAGCAAACCAGTCAGCTCTGCCTTCAAAAATTCTGACCTTTCCCCCCTCCTCTACTACTCCAGCCTCAGTCCTGTCCTACCATCGCCTGCCACCTAGGCTGTGGCAGCAGTCTCCTCACTGGTCTCCCTGCTTCCGTGGCCCATCCAGTCTATTGCAGGGTTTCTCATCCAGGTAAGCCTTTGTTGTAGCGGCCGTCCCGTGCCTTGACGGATGTTAGCAGCACCCCTGGCTTCTAGCCCCTAGATATCAGACTCAACTCCCTCCCCAGGTGAAACAACCAGAAATGTCTCCATTCATTGTGCAATGTCCCCTGGGGGTACCCCTGCTTGAGAACCAGTGGTCTAGTCCCAATGCAGTCAGCAGCGTAATCCTATCAAAATCCAAGCCACACTGTGTCCCTTAGAACCCTCCCATCTGACTCCAGTAAAAGCCAAAGCTCTAGGATGAGCCACAGGCCCCGTTGCCTCCCTGAGCTCATCTCCTGCCACTCTCACACTCACTCACTCTGCTTCGGCCAGTGACAGTTCTACCTCATGGGCTGCCTTCTGCCACACCCCTTCCCCGAGAACTCCGCATGGCTCACTCCCTCACCACCTTCAGATCTTTACTCAAAATGCATAGAACATGCACAGAAGATGGTCATCCGTTTCCTGTGTGCTTGCAATAAAGTCCAGATTCTGCTTCACCTGATCCGAGTGGGGTTCTGCTCTCTGCACTAGTCAGGGGGCTGGAAAGGACAAAGAGAAAGGAGGGGAGGACAGAACAGACAGCCCTGGCCTCCTCAGCTGCCCCACCCCAGCCCAGCCCCAGGCACCTGAGCGATGTCGTCCTTATAGATGCCCCGCTTGAGGCGGACCCAGGATTTTGGTTTCAGGTTGGCCACCTCCTTCACCACTTTGAGCACATCTGTCATCTCCTTGATGGGCACCATCTGCTGGTTCCAGTAGCCAAGCCGCAGGTTGCCCACGCCCTCAATGGCCTGCTTCACATGGGTCTGCTTGTAGGCCTCCACGTAGATGTAGCCCTTCACATGCTCTGGTGCCACTACCGACTTAATCTGCAGGGGCTGGAGGGCCGAGCCAGTGTAAAGAGACAGTGAGACACGACTGCTGGTACCAGGAATGACCGCCACCTCAGCAGTCTCCTAGGAATTTATCCCACAGAAACATGTTTGTGCAATGACCCCCACACAGGGACATTCACTGTAGAGCCATTTAGCATAGAAAACAAACAAGACTGGAAATTTTTAAATGCCCCCAAAGAGGGACTTGTTAAGTTATGGAATAACCATATAGACATAACTCGTTTTACTGCTCTTCGGCTTTATAGCACTTTGTAGCTATTGTGTTTTTTACAACTGAAGGTTTGTGACAGCCCTGCAGGGAGCAAGTCTATCAGTGCCATTTTCCCAACAGCAATTACTTTTTAGTTAAGGTATGTACATTGTTTTTTTTTGTTGTTTTTTTTTTTGTGGTATGTGGGCCTCCCTCTGCTGCGGCCTCTCCCGTTGCGGAGCACAGGCTCCGGACGCGCAGGCTCAGCGGCCATGGCTCACGGGCCCAGCCACTCCGCGGCACGTGGGATCCTCCCAGACCGGGGCGCGAACCCGGTTCCCCTGCATCGGCAGGCGGACGCGCAACCACTGCGCCACCAGGGAAGCCCTGTACGTTGTTTTTTTTAGACATAATGCTATGACACACTTAATAGAATACAGTATAGTGTAAACATAACTGTTGCATGCAGTGGGGAACAAAAAAATTCATGTGACTTGCTTTACTATGATATTCACTTTATTGTGAGGGTCTAGAACCAATACCTCTGAGGTCTGCCTGTACCATGAAATACAATGTAGTACTTAAAAAAAACAATGAGATGGATCTATATGTAGTGACACAGAAAGATATCCAACGTATGTTCTGTGGAAAAAGCAACTAGAACCAAAGAAAGCTGGAGTGACTATACTAACAGCAGAGCAGACTTAAAGACAAAAATTGTTACCAGAGACAGAGGACATTTAATAATGATAAAAAGGTAAATCCATCAAGAAGATATAAGAATTATAAATATATATGAACCTAACAACAGAGCCTCAAAATATAGGAAGCAAAACCCAACAGTAATGAAGAGAGAAATTGGTAATTCACCAATAATAATTGGAGACTACAATACCCCACCTTCAACAATGGATAGAACAATTAGAAGATCAACAAGAAAACAGAACATTTGAGCAACTCTACAAACCAACAAGACCTAACAGACATCTATAGCTAGAACACTCTGTCAAACAGCAGTGAAATTCTCAGGGGAACACTGAACACTCTCCAGGATAAACCATATGTTAGGCCACAACACAAGTCTCAAATGTAAAAGGACTGAAATCATATCAAGTATAATATATTCTTCAACCACACAGAATGAAGTCAGAAATCAAAGGAAATTTACAAGGTTCATAAATATGTGGAACACACTTCTAAGTAACCAGTGGGTCAAAGAAGAAATCGTAAGGGAAATTTTAAAACATTTTGAGATGATGAAAACAAAAACACAACATACTAAATTTATGGGATGCAGAGAAAGCCGTGCTTAGAGGTAAATTTACAGCTGTAAACACCAACTTAAAAAAATTTTTTTTTCAAATCAATAACCTAACCTTCCACCTTAAGAAACTAGAAGAGAAAGAGGAAATTAATCCCAAAGCAAGCAGAAGGAAGAAATAATAAAGATCAGAGTGGAAATAAGTAAAATAGAGGTTAGAAAAACAATAGAGAAGACGTTCAAAACCAAAAGTTGGTTCTTTGAAAAGATCAACAAATTTAACAAACCTTTAGCCAGACTGACCAAGAAAAAAAAGAAAAAACTCAAATTACCAAAATCAGGAATGAAAGAAAGGACATTACTACCAACCAAACTTACAGAATTTTAAGGCATACTATGAATAACTGCATGCCAATAAATTAGATAACCTAAAGGAAATGAATTTTTTTGTAGAAAGACATAAATTACTACAACTGACTCAAAAAGAAATAGAAAATGTGAATAGACCTATAAGAGGTAAAGATATTGAATTAATAAGCAAAACACACACACACACACACACACACACACTCTCTCTCTCCCTCTCCCTCTCCCT
>NW_021145463.1:51031-90172 GCF_002837175.3 Physeter macrocephalus
CTCACAGACACACACACACCCAAAGCCCAGGATTAGACGGCTTCACTGGTGAAATCTACCAAACATCTAAAAAATTAATACCACTCCTTCACAAACTCTTCCAAGAAATAGAAGAGGGGGGAACATTCCCAATTACTCCTATGAATCCATTATTACCCTGATACCAAAACCAGACAAAGACATCATAAGAAAACTACACACCAACATCCCTTATAAACATAGATGCAAAAATCTTTAATGAAATAGTAGAAGACCAAACCCAGCAACATGTTTTCATACAGTATGTGAATTATATTTCAATTTTTAAAAAAGCACCTAGTTTGTTTCCGTATTCGTTGTGATAGTGAAAAATGGAAACAACCTTATGTTTACTGTCATGGAAAGATGACTATGGTACTGACAAAAAGCTCTCTGCAGAATGATACGTATATAATACCATTTTATTTTTTTTAAATACCTATTTTTCAATATGCAGAGAAGACGGTCTGGAAAGACACACAAACCAACAGCAATTACATCTGAAAAATGGGACTTGGGTATGGAGAGATTTTGGCTTTCATGATATACATGTACCACTTCAGTCCCATCTCAAATGGGGTCACTAGAATCTTGCCCAGGGCACAGGGTAGAAGTTTGAGCACATTCAAAATCATGATTTGCAAATCCTGCAACTGTCCACTTGGTCCCACTGACACACACCCACTGTTTTGGCAGGTAAAAGCTATGCACTCAGCCTAACACAAATCATATTCAGTGAGAAAGTTACCAACCAGCACATCCCGGTTCCAAAACTAACAATTACGCCTATGACAACAATTACATTTACTGAACACAAGCTGCAGAACAAGTCCCGGCTAAGGGTTGGACATGTTCAAAGATACTTAATCCTAATGACGCTGAGGGGCGAGCAAGGGGCGCAACGAGGGGAAGCGGCTTGATAGAGGGCACACGCGAGGAAGCCGCAGGGGCAGGATTCAAAACCCAGGAGTCTAAAGAAAGATCTGTGCCCTTAATGCAGCATCTGCTGCCTTGCATGCAGCCGGCATTACTTCATGTTTTGTGTGTTGTGCGTGAATGGGCCCTTAAGGGGCAGGGACCAGCCCAGAGGAGGGGCTCAGCGGATTTTGATAACTGAGTGAAAGAGAGAAGGAAGGAATTCTCCTCCCGAAAGGTCTGTTCTGTGATGCACTTAGCCACACTGCCCTATGGTGGGACTCCCAACCGAACAGTAAGAGGGTGACAGCTGCCCACCAGGGTTGGTGAACAGGCAGAACTCATTCTCAGGCAGAAAAGGCTCAGGGAGCTAGATGGCTGACTTCCAGAGGGGTGCAGAGGCTGGGGAATCCTGCCAGAAATGCAGAGAGAATGAAGACAGTACCTCTGTCCGGCATGAAGAACACTTTGATCCAGAAAGAAGTCATTTTCTAGCTGAAGCAGCTCACCTAACAGGCACTGCTGCTCAGTGCAGGGGGCACCTGGTACCCCTGAACCTGTACTGTCCCTCACTCTGGGCTTTACCTGTCTCTTACGCACAAGCTGCCTGCCTACCCAACTTACCGTGTCTGTGAACTGGTAGGCAATGAACTTGCGCATCAAGGAAATGGCTGTGGCCCGTTCCTCCCCAATCTGGAAGAAGAAAGGCAGACTTAAGAGAAATGACAAGATGGAGAACAGGACATAGAAAAGGGGGAGGGAGGCAGCAGCAAGAAAGACAGAGTCGGGGGAGGGCAAGATAAGGGTAGGGGATCAAGAGGTACAAACTACTATGTATAAAATAAAATAAAGCTTTAAGGATATATTGTACAACACAGGGGACACAGCCAATATTTTCTAATAACTATAAATGGAGTATCTTTAAAATACTGTGAATCACTATGTTGTACACCTGAAATTTACATAACATGGTAAGCCAACTATACCTCAATGAACAAAAAAAACAGAAAGAATCATCAGGCTAAAAAGATAAAGTAAGACAGCGGGAATTCCCTGGCGGTCCAGTGGTTGGACGTGGCGCTCTCACTGCCAGGGGCCTGGGTTCGATCCCTGGTTGAGGAACTAAGATCCTGCAAGCCACGTGGCGTGGCCAAAAAAAAGGTAAAGTAGGAGAGAGAGAGGAGCAACAGAGATGGAGAGATTACAGAGCAAGAGTAATGGACAGCAAGAAAAACAGGGAGGAGACACTGAGTGAGGGAAGGAGAGGGGAGGAGAGGAGGAGGGTGGGGGGAGAGCGAAGGATGTAGAGGCAGACAGAAGGAAGAGACTGACAGATCAAGGAGACCCAGGAAAGACAGAAGGAGAGTTCCCCCCAACGAGGCCGCCTCTCCCATTCCCCTGCCTCCCCCAGGCCATGAGGCCAGAGCACACACCTTACATTTGACAGTCCACAGATTGGGATCCCTGACAGGAGAGGAAAAGGAAGCCTTTTAGTGAAACTGTCTCCTCATCATGAAACATACAAATCACCACACCCATCCTTCTTCCTCTCCCTCCACACCCTCTCCTCCCTCCTCCATCCTTCCATCCATAAGCAGAGAGAAGGAGAAAAGTGCCAATCTGCCCTTCCCCTCTTTCCCCACCATCCACCACTCTGTGTGACACTGTGACCTGATTTATTTCAGGGAGTGAGCCGTGTGGGCACATCACCCCAGTAAAAATTCCCAGCTCGGTCCTCCTGTCCCACCCCCTTACTTGACTCCCGGGAGCAGCTGCTGCTGGGTGATGTCATCCGAGAGCTCATCGGATCCTCCATACACCCTGGAGAGAGAAGGGCCGTCAGGAAGGAAGGGGTCTGTCAGACCCCTGACCCTTCTCAGAAAGGAACCACCTGCTCCCAGCCTCCCATCAGCCCAGCCCACACCCTTACGTCTCTCCCACAGATGACTTTGCGTATTTCTTCATGTAATACTCGCCCAGTTCTTCTTCTCGCTGGTCCCTGGGGTGTGAGGGGGAAAGTAAACAAGAATTGAAGGTTGAGGAGAGGAGGGTGGGCTGACCTGCCCCCAAACCTCCCTTTCCCCTCACTGCTTACCTCCAGAGGTTTTGTAGGCGGCGAGCCCCGGAACGGTCTTCATCCAAGACAACATTGTCGATATTGGAGGCTGCAAAAAAAATGGGCAGATGGGGGGAGTAAGGGGAGATGAAGAGCAAGCAGGGGGCTGGAGAAAGCGGTGGGGGTTAAGGGGGTCAGAGGTGGGTCCTGGGGCAGCAGATACCTCACTGAGGAAACCCCTAACCCTCACCTTCCTATTCTGGCCTACTCAGCATCCTGCTTCTCAGTGTCCTCCTTGGGGATGGGGCCCAGCAGTTGGGGACATCCAGCTGTTCCCCATCTCATCGCCACTGCCTGCGCACATCCTGAGCTCCATCCCAGCCCCCCACCCCTTCACCCTGCTACCGGCGACGCTCACACTCACACATACACGCACACATAAACACATACACGCTTTCCCAGGCCAACAACTGCTGGAGACCTGGCCCCAGACCCCCTGCCTCTGGACCCTACTTGAGTCAGAGCCCCCGGGGCCGGGGAGGGGTCAGGGGTGAGGGAGGGTGCCACAGGCAGGAAGGAGGAGATGTCAGGATATGGGAGGAGGGTCGGGGAAGCACACTTTTCAGGTTCTTACCTTCAATCTCTTCTACTTGGAGGAAGAGGAGGTGGTGGTGGTGGTGGTGGTGGTGGTGGTGGTGGTGGTGGTGGGCGAGGGCAGACAAAGTATGAGCCAAATTATAGCAGCGAAATCAACCAATGGGTTGGGGGAAGGGGAAGGGAGGGACACAAGAAGGTTGAAAATCAAAAGTAAAGGCCAGGCACCAGGTGGTGGGGGGAGAAGCCGAAATGTATGAGGCGCACAGAACGGAAAATAACAGGGAAGGGGTGGCACTGGCCCAGGAAGTGGGGGGTATCTTGGGATAGAGCCTGTCCCACCCCCACAGCCCCCAGAAGGGATTCACTGGGGCCCTAGGAGCCCAGAGTCCTCTCCCCACAGCCCCCATCCCCCCAACTCATGGGCCTAAAAGGAAAAGGGTGCGGAGCTGGCCTCTCTGGCAACGACAGAAAGAAGCAAGGTGAGGAGGGTGTGGGTTGGGGTGGCTCCGGGCATGGGGTGGGGGTGGGCTCTCACACCCTCTCGGCCACACCCCCAGTGGTCTCCCAGAGGTGGGGCCCACACCCACCTTTCTCCAGGATGTCCTCGGCTCCATCCTCCCACTGGTCCTCATCTTCATACTCATCGTCCACATCTGGAAGGGGAACACAGGTGGTCAGGAGGGCATCCAGGGAAAAGATGACCTCATGACAACAGCTCCCAGGAAACACCTCCTCTGGGCAACAGGCACTACAAATCCCCACCTCACAGGTCAGGACATTGAGGTTCGGACAGGTGAGGCTCTCACCCAAAGCCTCATAACTGCTTCAAGCAGCAGGGTCAGGGCTAATGTGCAGATCCGCCTGACTCTAAGTCATCCCTCCCCCTACCACCCACAGATCCATTTTAAAAATAAGATAAAAATAAGCAAGCAGAAAAGTTCCCTCCCAAATATCAAGGGAAGGGAAAATTGGTATATAGTTTTTTTTATTTGTTTGTCTTTTTAAAGATAGGGTTTGTGGTTTGTTGGTTTTATTATTATTCGCTTACATTTGTAACAGCCAACCCTTATTGACAGCGTACTGTGTGCCCTGCCCTCCTCTGAGTACTTCCCAAATTCCTCATTGAATCATCCTGGCAACCCTAAGGGAGGTACCACCGTTGTTCTAATTTTACAGGAAGGGCTCTGAGACCCAGAGAGGTCACCTAACTTGCCTAAAGACTCTCAGCTGATACCTGAGAGGCAGTCTGGCTCCAGGGTCCATGCGCTTAACCTCTCCACTACATTACGTATACTCTTTTGTATGTATCGAAAATTACACTAAAAACTGAAACAACACACAACAAAAACATCCGAAGTGTACAGAGGATGTAAGTGTACAGTGAGTCTCCCTCCCATTTCTAACCCCTTTCAGTCCCCTTTCTCAGATGCAACTGTGTGACCAGCTTCTAGTCTAGAGGTAATCTGACCTTATAAAAGAAACGCATATAAATCCCCCACCACTATTTTCCCTTCACACAATTTTTTTTCTATAAACTTATTTTTTATTTATTTATAGCTGCATTGGGTCTTTGTTGCTGCACGCGGGCTTTCTCTACTTGCGGCGAGCGGGGGTTACTCTTCATTGTGGTCACGTGCTTCTCACTGCGGTGGCTTCTCTTGTTGTGGAGCGCGGGGCTCTAGGCGTGCAGGCTTCAGTAGTGTGGCACGTGGGCTCAGTAGCTGTGGCTTGCGAGCTCTAGAGCGCAGGCTCAGTAGTTGTGCCACACGGACTTAGTTGCTCCGCGGCATGTGGGATCGTCCCGGACTGGGGCTCGAACCCGTGTCCCCTGCATTGGCAGGCGAATTCTTAACCACTGTGCCACCAAGGAAGTCCCCTTCCACACAATTTTTTAACACACTGCTCTATCCCACCCTCTTTTTTAAAGCAATACTAGTAGCTTGGAGCTCTTCCATAGCAGCACACGCCTCATTATCTGTCCTACAGTTCATTACACCAGGCCCTTATCATCGATGGACATTTAGGTCACCAAACAATTGCCCTTATCATCGATGGACATTTAGGTCACCAAACATTTGCAACTGCAAACAGGATCGCAGCAAGTGTCTTTGTTCTTGTATCCTTATGTACCTGTGGGGTGAACTCCTAAAAGGGAATTGCTGGATCTAGGGTCCCGGTGTGGTAGATGTTAATGGGCACCGCCACAGGCAGTGCTGAATGTCACTCCCACCACCACCAAGTGGGTGTCCCTAGTGCCCCACATCTTTGTCACATGGCACATTATCTGTTCTCTTGATCTGAGCCCATCTGCTGTCTAAGACTTTCTCTCTAAGCAAGGACTCCCTTCCTCTCAGCCTTTCAGAAAAGGGCCGAAGCTCTCTGAGAACCAGGAACACCTAGAGCATCTCCTGCCCCTCTGTTCCCTGGTTTCCTCTCAGGTAAGAAGGTCCCAAGAAAATGAAGGGTGGTGTTCCAAGTCGCTCCACTTTACCTGCGTGTGGGAAACAAGCACTCTCATGTATGGATGGTGGGAGTATAAAGTAGTGTGACTTTTTCAGGAGCTGATATTTGGCCAAAGATATCATAAAGCTTTAAAAACATATGCATCCCCTTTGTCCAGCAATTTGACTTATAGGGATTTACCATGTAAAAAATCTGCCACGTCTGTGTTAGATGAAAAAACTACATCTTCATTTTCACTAATCTCTAAGTGAAATCAGTATTTACATCAATTATGTGCAATGGAACAAACCACAGTAGTGTTAGCCATGAAATCTGATACTTTCATAGCACAGTACAGCTATAGATATCTCAAAATATTACTCACAATCAGTGTTACTTCAAAATTAGATTCTTAACAGATACTCCACTAAATCTTGTTATTTCAATGTGCTAAAAAAGCACATACATCACAATGTTCTTTTAATATTCAGATACTGTATTTCAATATAATTGTTTTCTTTGGAATCCTATGTATTTTTTTAATGCATTTCAGAACATGATTCTGAGAAGGGTCAGGGAATCACACTTCCACAGGTTTCACCAGACTCCAAAAGGGGTCACGGTACAAAACAGACTAAGAACGCCTGATCTAGGTAATAACTTGCATACGTGAGTCTAAATGTTATATGAAGATGCTCACGGCAGTGCTGCTTACACTACTGAACATTACAAACAACATCAATGTCCCACAAAAGACTGGTTCAATAAAGCATATCACAGAATGGAACAATGTGCAGCCACCGGAAAAAACAGATATTTCAATGATGATGATGACGATGAGAGCAGCTAAAATTTATAGAGTACTTGCCAAATGTTCAGAAAACTTTCCTTACAAGAATTAACTCATTTAACCTAAACTATCTATGTTATATCTACCTCCACAAGCACTGAACAGAAAAGCAGTTACAGAACAGCAGATACATTGTGGGTCTATGTAACATAAATAATAACCCTGTTTTCTGAGGGCCTACTGCAGGCTGGGCATTATACTTTGGGCTGCCATCAGCTTGACGTGCTTTACATGCATAGTCCCCCAAATCCCCAAAATATCCCTGCTGAAGTAGGCAGAACTGCCTGTCCCCCTGTACAAGGGGGAAAAGAGGCTCAGACAGACAGGCAGCAACTTGCCCAGGGCCACGTGGAGAAAAGAGCAGAGCGAGGCCAGGAGGGACCTGCATCTGTCAGCCTCCGCTACCCTGTCCAGCTGCCTGCTTCTAGGTCATCTGAGCTTTTCACAATTAGTAAAGGAGGATTATGGCATTGTAACTGGGTTTTAAAAGGATCTGTCTTATAGGAATACATATGAAATATTTTGAAGTTAAATTATGTATTTGGAATTGGCTTCAACATCATCCAGTGGGGGGTGGGAGTGAGGAGGAACAAGCAAAACAGGTGCAGCACTGAGCTGTTCACTACTGATGCTAGGGGATGGCACATGGGGGCTCCGTAAACTACCCTACGATTGTGTGTTTGACATTTACCAAAAGAAAATGTTTTAAAAGTACATTGGAAGGGGGACTTCCCTGGTGGTGCAGTGGTTAAGAATCTGCCTGCCAATGCAGGGGACACAGGTTCGAGCCCTGGTCTGGGAAGATTCCCACATGCCGTGGAGCAACTAAGCCCGTGCACCACAACTACTGAGCCTGCGCTCTAGAGCCCGCGAGCCACAACTACTGAGCCTGAGTGCCACAACTACTGAAGCCCACGTGCCTAGAGCCCGTGCTCCACAACAAGAGAAGCCACCGCAATGAGAAGCCCACGCACCGCAATGAAGAGTAGCCCCCGCTCACCACAACTAGAGAAGCCCGCGCACAGCAACAAAGACCCAATGCAGCCAAAAATAAATAAATTAAATAAATAATTTTTTTTTAAAAAAGTACATTGGAGAAATAGAACTGAAGGTGGAAGTCCAGCCTCTGCTCAGCACTCGCCAGCCCTGTCACATACCAGCCTCATCCAGAATGAAGCCGCCATGGCGGGGTTTCTTGGGGGGCCGGTCATCATCTTCCTCCTCCTCTTCCTCATCATATTCCTCCTCCTCTTCCTCCTCCTCTTCTTCCTCAGGCTCTTCCTCCTTCTCACTACCTGCTGCACTCCGCCGCTCCTCCTCTACCTGCAGGGTCAGGTAGGGTTGGGGCACCAGTGTACTGAACCCCCCAAATCCAGACACCATGCTCTCCACCCCTAAATCTGACCTCAGCTCTGCCTGGATGATCACAGCCCCCTCTGCTCTGCATACATGCCCTTCCACCCTGGCCAGGCCTCCCTGGTAGCCATCCTATCTCAGTGACAGCACCGCCATCCACCCAACCAATATCTGCGAGCTGACCCCACCCCCTACTAGACCTCCTTGCTAGTCTCAACCGAGCCTTTAAATGTTATCACTCCATTAGGTTTGGTCCTTGGCTCTTGTCTCTCTCCAGGCTACAACTCCCCGGGGCCATCTCATCCACTCCCTTGGCTGTGGTGGACATCTCTGTGACAACGACTCTCGTATCTGTTTCCAGCCTACACTGCTGCCAAGGCCAATGACCACCTCTCACAGCTATTCAGTGGACCTTCTTTGGTCCTTACCTATAAGACCTCTCACACCACCGACCACTCTCTATGTAGAGAAATGCTCTTCCCTTGGTGTCTGCCACATCGCACTCTCCTGGCTTTTCTCCAACCTCTCCGCCTGCTCCTCTGCAGGCTCCCTTTACTGTGCTCACCTCTCAAATACTGGCTTCAGTCACCAGGGTTCAACCAAGGGCCCACTTTTCTTCTCCCTCCATGCACTCTCTTCCTGGCCATTTTACCTTCCACAATCTCACTTACTGTCTCTGTAGATGACATCCCATCTGTCTCCAGTCCCCTACTTTTCTCCAGAACTAGAGAACACCCTCATGTGCCAGCAGCCTCCTGGATACCTTCCTCAGATGTCCTCTGAGCCCTTCACAACCACCACACCCCAAACTGGCCTCTGTGTCTTCCCCTAGACCTGTGCTTGCCTCCTCTAGCTCCCATCAGGCACCAAATTCTTGACCTTTCAATGATGCTTTTGGAGCATCATCTCTTCAATCCGTCCCTTCTTCCCCATCTGCACAGCCCCTAGCCTAGGCTAGAACATCGCCCTCTAATCTGAATCCTTGCCCCAGCTTCCTTTCTTGTCTCTTGGCCTCCAATCCCTCTCTTTCGTACAAACCACAAAAGGAAATGATCCACACAAAACAGTGTTCCCCAAACTTCAACCTTTCCCTCATTAACTTTATGACTTCTTGCCATGTCCACATCGGTACAACCCATGTATCTAATATTTTCTTTAAATTCACTAAAACTTTTACTTCTGAGGCAAACTTTTTTGTTTTGATATGTTTCAGAAGTTAAAACTCTTTAAAGGTTAGCTAGTTATAAACGGAAAGTAACCATAAAGATAAAAGCAAAACAATGAAAACAATGTTACTAAGTCCCAACGTGATATTGTTGCCTGCTGCAGGCTAAGTCTAAGGCCTGTTCTCCCTGCCAAACAGAGACTAGCAAATTTCAGGAAGGTGTTCAAGACACAGTAGCACTAAAGTGAAACTTTCTCCATGACCCAATTAAAAGACAGGGTGTGCAACTAAAAAGAAAATAACTTTCTCACTAAATGAGTCAATGTGGCTTCAGGTCTTATTCTTATTCCACCTAAAAGCACTTCTCATTACTCCCCACCTGGAAAACATCCTACAGTCTTGGGAAACTATGACCTAAAACACGAATCTGGGGGACTTCCTTGGTGGTCCAGTGGTTAAGACTCCACACTTCTGCAGGGGGCACGGGTTCAATCCCTGGTCAGGGAACTAAGATCCCACATGCCGCACCATGCAGCCAAAAAACAAAAACAAATAAAACCAAAACAAAACAAAACAAAAAAACACGAATCTGATCATTTGGTCCCCTGCTTAAAACACAGCAATGGCTCCCCACTGCCCTCAGGTAAAGAACCAGCTCTCTAGCAGCCTGGTCTGGGAGTGCACACTGTGCCCTCTGCCCCTCCCTCTCATCCCGCCTCGCTGGGCTCCCCCTCCTAAATGCTAGGTTCGAGCCACACTGAACCACTGACAGCGTGCTCTCGTAGCACTGTCCATCATCCATGCTGGTCCTCAGCATAAAAAGCCTTTCTCTTCCGCCTCTTGTTCATATTTCAATCAAAATACCCTATCTTCCCGGAAGTGATGCCCAGGAAGTGATGCCTGCCCTCTCCCCACCAGGGAAAGTCAGGCACATTCTCTGGGCTCACAACTCTCTGGGCTTCCTCCATCACAGCCCTGACCACCGAGAGCTAGCTCCCTAAGTGAAAGGCCCATACTAGCTCAGGCATTGCTGGTTCACTAACACACCACCCAGCCTGGGGCTGGGAACAGAAAAGGACTTTAAAAAAATAAGGCTGACCGTGGAATAACATGGGGGTTAGGGGCTTCAACCCTCTGTGTAGTCAAAAATCCACACATAACTTATGGCCAGCCCTCCGAATACAAGGTTCCTCCGTATCCACAGTTCTGCATCTCAGGATTCAACCAACCTTGGATCATGCAGTACAATTTACTATTGAAAAAAGATCCACATATAAGTGGACCCAAGCAGTTCAAATCCATCATGTTCAAGGGTCAATTCTATTTGCTTAATACAGAATCCTAACTAGCCCACGATGTCCCTTACTTTAACAACTCAAACTACAAGAGGACCACAGCCGGACTTCTAGGAACCTTGTCATCATCCCCCTGCCTCAGTACCAGCAGTCTTCTTTCCAAATCTGGCTCCGCATCCTCTGAGGACACAGCTCTCACTACTATCTCTATGTTACCTCAGGGCTTGAACGTGCTCTTACACAGTCCGTCCTCAGCATCCCCTGGAGTAACCATCTGCTTATAAAACTACCTCCACCTCAAGAGAGAGAGCTCATGAGGGTCTCACTGCCATCAGGCTTTAACCACAAGCAAAGTGTCTTGAAGCCATGAGTCAGAGACCAAGGACTCAGTGAGACAGCTTCAAGTAAAGGCCCTTCGTGTCATCTTCACTCTTGTCCCATTCCCACCATGGCAAGCTGAGGACTCCCCAAAGGACACAACAAGGATTGACAATCAAATGTCTGCAGAGGGCAAACAGGAAACGTAAATAAGTAGGGCAGCTCAAGGGAAACCTATGGCACTCTTCACCTACCTGATGTTTTCCAGAACACAGGTTTATGAAATCTTTCCTTTTCTTAAATCTGCATAATGACAAATGGCAATTAATATATCCCGGGAACTGGAGAAAATTCCCAACTTTAAAGAGGGGGTGCCACTTCTTGAGAAAAGGGCTGCTGTGGGTGTCACTCAGGTTGCTGGCTCCTCCCATTGTCCCAGAAAAGCAAGAAAGCTTGATTTTTACATGAAATTTCTACAAGTGTTGGCAACTAACTTAAGCAATAAGTTAACGTTTCTATAATCATACTGCCATCTCTTTGTTTGTCTATAACTGTTGCCTACTAAGTGTAACTCTGTGAAGGCTGAAATGTGCCTTGCTCCACTCTCCCCAACACCTAGGAAGTATCTGGAACATAGCAATAGATGCTCAAACATTTACCTGTTCAACAAATGAGTAAATGAGAAATAAATAAAACAGGCTAATAGCTAATAAAATAATATTTGAAATCAGATATGTCCCAGGAAATGTTTATTTGGTTCCTAAAACAGTGACATTCAACGGACCCCTTTGGGTTGAAGCTAAAGTGATCCTTTCAAAATATTAGATCACACGCTTCCTTTGCTCAAAACCTTCTCATGGCTTCATCTCACTCAGATAAGGACAAATTCCTCACCACAGCCTTTAAGATTCGACAAGATCTGGCTCCTGTTACTTCTATGTTGCACTCACTCTGATCCAGCCAAACTAAACTTCTTGTTACTTTTTGAACACCAAAGACATGCTCCCAACTTTGCACTTGCAGTTCCCCGTTACTGAAACACCCTTCTTCCACATGACATGACTCACTCACTCACCTCACAAATCTTTTCCCAAAAGTCACCCTCCCAGACTCACCATGATCACCCTACTCAAAGTGCAACCAGCACTCCCTATTTCCCTTCTCTACTCTACTTTCCTCCAGAGTGCCTTCTAGCTAACTAAATGATTTGCTTCTCAGTTATGTTTGTTTACCTTCACCAGAGCAAAGATTCTAAAAATCGGTTTTGTTTACTGGTGTAGTCCAAGGGTAAAGGAGCGTGTCTAGCATGTAGTAGACATTAGAAGTATATTTCTGGAATGACTGAGTACACCTAAAAATAAAAACTAATAGTGAGTTCTTACTATATGCCAAGTCCTTCAAACACATCACTTGTTATGTCATCGTACCTGGAACATCCCCGGCCTCCAGCACCTGAGCCTCTGCTTGACTTGGGCTTGCCTACTTCCCTATCTCTCCCGACAACCTGGAAGCTCCCAGAGGCCAGAGCTCTTTCTGATCCCCGCTAAGCTCCCCACATGGGCCGTTCTGCCCTGGTCCTGTCCGCAGGCGCAATGCCTCCCCCAGCGTCCCAGCCACAGACCTCGGCCTCCTCGCCGTCACTGCTGCGCTCGCTGTCCTCCTCCTCGGAGAAGTTGCTGTCTTCGCTGTCCGACATCTGCTCGCAGGAAAAGACGGCGGCCTCAGCGCTTCCCCCAGTTCCGAGCCCCACCCCGAGCCTCAGTTTCCCCTCGGGTTCCCGGGGAGAAGAAAAACCCCTCAGCGCACTTCCGGCAGCCTTGTTCCGGCAACCGTGATCCCGTAAGGGGACCACCCTCCGACACACGCCACCCGCTATACCTCCCGAGTCCCCTAATCCGGTCTCTACACCTCCTTGGCCCCCGGCGACTCCCGGGCCTGCCACCACGGCCTCCAACCCAACCGCTCACCGCTCAGCGCTCAGCTGCCACCTCCGCCTTCGGCACCAGCTACTGTCCACACGACGCCTGGCTGAGACTGACGTGCCCTCTCGCGAGAACCTACCACTTGGCCCCGCCTAACGCGAGATTTCTGAGGCTCATCCCCGGTGACGCACTTCCAGGACGCCATCTTGAGAGTGGCAGAGATGTCTTAAAGTAGAGCGTGGAGCCGACATCTTGGGATGGTCAAATCGGAGTGTTATAACACCCTGGGATCGGCCTTTTCTAGCCAGCAATAAGTGCTTGCTTGAATTTAGTCCAGATCACTAACGTGGTGTGCCAAGCCGTGAGGAAGCAGGGGATTGGCAAATAATAACAAATTTGCAAATAAATCGGACTTTATCTCACAGCCTCTGAAACATTCCTAGGAGGTAGATCCCCCTACTTTGTAACCGAAGCTCAAAAATAAACTATGTAACTGCAAAGTGGCAGACCTAAGACTCCTTCCCAAGTTAGGTAACCCCAAAGCCCTTGTTTTCCTTAGCAATCTCCCTAAATTGACTGAAATGTGAATTTACATAGTAGTAATTATTTGTCAGAGAGATGGCAAAGACAACCAAGTATGAGGTAGAGATATGAAAAATTAACCTGATGGAGGAAAAAATAATAGAAGCTTTTAGAACACATTGCTAAAATTTCCCACATAAGCATTGAGACATCCGGATTCAATTTACAGAAATTTAATACACATCTAGTTAGTTAAAAGGGAATGAATTGCTGTTGGACTGGCAGCAGGTTCATAAGACGTGTAGTCCATGGAGTGAGTATACATCACAGGTGCATCTCTGCATAAGCATACAGTCTCCCCTCCAACCCCAAAATGAACCCAAGACAGATTGGGGTGGGATTGCGCACACAATAGAAATATTTCCCCGGGAATTCCCTGGCCGTCCAGTGGTTAAGACTCTGCAGGGGGCGTGGGTTCCATCCTTGGTTGGGAACTAAGATCCCACATGCCAAAGGGTGAGGCCAAAAAAAAAAAAAAAAAAAAAAAAGTTTACCCTTCTACAAGCTTGGTTCCTTTAAACAGCAGTTCTTTAAAATAGGAGTCCACGTAAAAATGCCTATTGACACTTCTGCAGGAAGACATTTACTCCAGGAAGGAGCAGGAACTGTCATTTTCTCCCTGTGGAAAGCTCTTCTTTGGTGTATCAGTGGTTCTCAACTCTCAACCTGGCAGCACATCAGAATAGTTGAGAAGATAAGAGAGAGAGATGTATAATAGCCCCAAACTGGAAACAACCCAATGTCCACCATTAGGACAATGGATAAACAAGTTGCAGTACATACATGCAATGGAATAATAACAAGCTATTGATATGAATGAATGAATCTGAAAAACATTAGCTGAGTGAAAGAAGCAAGACACTAGGATATGTACAGTATTATTCCATTCATATGAAATTCTAGAGCAGGCGAAACTAATCCATACAAACAGAAAGCAGATTAGTGGGTGTCTAGGACTAGAGATGGAGACTGATTGGGAAGAGGCATAAAGGAATGCTTTGGGGTGATGGAAATGTGGTAGTATATATCCATTCGTCAGAACTCATTGAAATATACACTTAAAATGTATGTAGGGGCTTCCCTGGTGGCGCAGTGGTTAAGAATCCACCTGCCAATGCAGGCGACACGGGTTTAAGCCCTGGTCCGGGAAGATCCCACATGCCGTGGAGCAACTAAGCCCATGCGCCACAACTACTGAGCCTGCGCTCTAGAGCCCGCGAGCCACAACTACCGAAGCCTGCATGCCTAGACCCCGTGCTCCGCAACAAGAGGAGCCAAAGCAATCAGAAGCCCGCGCACCTCAACGAGGAGTAGCCTCCGCTCACCGCAACTAGAGAAAGCCCACGCGCAGCAACAAAGACACAACGCAGCCAAAAATAAATAAATGAATAAATAAATTTATATTTTAAAAAATGTATGTAAATTATGCCTCAATAAAGTTGATTTTAAAAATATAGATGTTCAGCAAATATCATATATTACGCATATATGTGGAACCTAGAAAAATGGTACAGATGAACCGGTTTGCAGGGCAGAAATAAAGACACAGATGTAGAGAACAAATGTATGGACACCAAGGGGGGAAAGTGGCAGGGGGTCGTGGTGGGGGTGGGATGAACTGGGAGACTGGGATTGACATATATACACTAATATGTATAAAATAGATAACTAATAAGAACCTGCCATATAAAAAAATAAATAAAATTCAAAAATTCAAAAAATACATATATAGATGTTCAGGATTCACCAGAGACCAATTGTCAAATTCTCTGGGCTGGGACCTGGCCATAAGCATCACTTAAAAGTTTTCCAGGTGGTGACAATTTGCAGCCAGGAATGTGAGCCACAAGACTCTTCCTGTCCTCAAGGCATGGGGATGAGTTTGGAGGACAGGTGTGCAATTCTCGGTCCCTTCCTGGAAGAGGAGAGAGGAGGGAGTATCTGAAAGAGAGGGAGAACAACAGGGACAGGTGTGGGCAATTTATCCAACCCTCTGCCCCAGTAGGTCAGAGACTTCAGGATTCAGATCTCACCTTATTTTTTATCTTCTCTCCTCTTCCCCTGGCTTCTGGGGCTCCAGGTGAGGTCCTCTAGCCTAGAAGGAGAAGGCTTGGGGTTTGGGAACTGGGGCTGGAGACCAAATCTCCTCTCCCTCTCTCCACGCAGCCTCTCCGGGAGTACCAGGGAGTCTGTATCCTCCCAGGTTCATGCTGAGGGCAGATACTGAGCACAAGCCCCCTGTAATAACTCCAAGAGTTTGGCCAGAAAAAGATGGACACGTCTCTGAGGGTATCCTTCACAGGGTGGACAAGGGCCCCAGCCAGTCACCAACAGCCAGGACCCCAGGGGATCCAATAGGCGCTGTAGCCGGAACACAGCAGTCTCCATGGATGGGCCCTCCTCAAACCCAATCACAGACAGTTCCAGCCAGAAGCAGCCTAGAGCCTCAGCAGGACACACCTGTGGGGACAGAATGATCTGGTGTCTCTGGGCAAGGGCTGATCTCAAGTCCTCATCCCCACAATTTCTGACTTGTGGCCTGGGACAAGCCCCTTCACCTCTCTGAGCCTCAGTTTCCTCATCTGTAAAGTGGAGCTCTGAATAATCCCTACCTTCTACCTTCACTGGAAGTGCACCTGTGTAAATTAGAAAAAGACACTCCTTCCTTGAAGTACTTCTAAGTGCTGATTTTGTTAGAACAAGATACTTTACTGCCGTCTGCTGGAAATTGACAAATATATCCAGGATGAGAATACTGTCCTTGTAGATGTGGGATTCTTGTGCAGTGTACACCTTCACAGCCATACACGATGGCCTTGCTTATCTCAGAGGGTCAGTGTGAAGAGTAATTAGGCGAATATATTGACCAGTACCCGGCACAGGGTAAGCACTATATAAGAATAGCTGTGGGGGCTTCCCTGGTGGCGCAGTGGTTGAGAGTCCGCCTGCCGATGCAGGGGACACGGGTTCGTGCCCCGGTCCGGGAAGATCCCACATGCCGCGGAGCGGCTGGGCCCGTGAGCCATGGCCGCTGAGCCTGCGCGTCCGGAGCCTGTGCCCCGCAACGGGAGAGGCCACAACAGTGAGAGGCCCGCGTACCGCAAAAAAAAAAAAAAAAAAAAATGAAGAATAGCTGTAATCATCACCATCATCCTTTGTTGTGATTATGTGCCAGTCACTGTAGTAGGTGTTGGAGACAGCAGCGAATAAAATATATTTGTTGGACGTCCCTGGTGGCGCAGTGGTTAAGAATCCGCCTGCCAATGCAGGGGACACGGGTTTGAGCCCTGGTCCGGGAAGATCCCACATGCCACGGAGTAACTAAGCCCATGCCCACAACTACTGAGCCCAAGTGCCACAGCCACTAAAGCCTACAGGCCTAGAGCCCGTGCTCTGCATCAAGAGAAGCCACCGCAATGAGAAGCCCGCGCACCGCAACGAAGAGTAGCCCCGGCTCCCTGCAACTAGAGAAAGCCTGCGCGCAGCAATGAAGACACAACGCAGCCGTATATATTTGTCAAGGCTGGGGTGGGTCAGGAGCTGGACAGCCAGAATACCAGCCTGCCTGTCTCCTGGCCTTAACATGTGCGTGTTTTGAGCCTAGTGGATTCTCCCTAAGCTTCCAACTTCAGTAAGGAGCTAATGAGATACTCACCAAAAGATCATCTGCGGTGTAAAGAGTGCCATCATTTTTGATTCCTTACAATGGCGGGGTAGGGAGTAAAATCAGATCTTGGTGGGGCGGGGGAGACTGACCCTTCCTCAAACATGCCCCCCACCCACTCCCTAACTAGCCTGCCCCTGTCTGCTGGCTCTTCCCTCCTTCCTCACCGGCAACTTCATGATGGCAATGAGGAAGTAGAAAGTCTCCCTTGGGCAGAAGGGTGGTCCTAGGCCTCCCAAGGGCAGCACCAGCAGGAGGATGGTCCAGAGAGGCCACAAGGGCACCCTGCCCACCCCCAGACTTTCTCTGGTTCCGGCCTGGGGTCCTGGAAACAAGAGGTACAGAGAGTGGGAGCAAGTTGGAAAACTGGAATAGGTGAGGGGAGTTGCCCCCTTTCCCTCCCTTCCAGCTTTACTCAATCCACAGATACCCAGGAAATGTACTCCAAGAGGTTGGGGGAGATGCTGACCCTAAAATAGGGAGGACCTAGGTCAGGGGACTCCCAGACCCCCTTCTTTCCCCCCCACCCAAGATACCAGACTTAGCAAGGCTATGAGGATCACCGTGGAGAGACTGGAGAGTTTGGAAGCTTCCCCTGCCCCCCAAACCGGCCCATAAGGCATTACAGAGTGTGTGAAAGTGTGTGCATTCTCTGGCCTGTCTTCTCATTGGAAAACACCAGCGTTAGGCTTTATCTGTGTCTGCAGGTGCATATTTGGGAGTCTCTGCTCTGCTTTCTACTTCTATTTCTGTTGAAAGTGTCTTGGAATCTTCGTGCCTGCCTGTACCTCCCGGTCTTCTTTCTCTGAGGGTTGGCCTCTCTGCCTCTGGATCTCTGTCACTTGTGTCTCCTGGCTCTATCTCTGACTGACCTGGTGTCTCTCTTCTTTTTCCTCTCCTCTGTTGGTCCCGTCTTTGCCTTCTCCTCCATGTGTGCCTGTCTCTCTCTTGCGCTGTGTATCTGTCCGTGGGTCCCTCCAAGTCAGCCTCTGCGTCTTCCCTTCCTCTCTCCCCGGGCCCTGGCTCCTCTCCCTCTCTCACCCTTTAGGAGCTGGACTCGGAGCTACAGGATCCTCCCTCCGGCCCCAGACCCGCCCACCAATCTCCACCCTGTCTTGGGCCCTCCAGGAGCAGGTGAGCCACCACACCCCTTTGCACCTTGGACTCCAGACCCAGTGCTGCCAGAGAAACTGAGGCAACGGTGGGCTCCCTGCAGCTCTGAGAGGAAGCTCTGGGCTAGGAAGGGAGCATCCTGAATGGTGGGGAGCCAGGGAGCTACCCAATCCTGAGGTTCCTCTGATGGGCTGGGGGGACTGGGGATAGAGAAGTGGTCCCCAGCCTTTTTGGTACCAGGGACCGTTTTCGTGGAAGACAATTTTTCCAAGGACCGGGGGTGGGGGTGAGGATGGTTTCGGGATGATTCAAGTGCATTACATTTATTGTGCACTTTATTTCTATTATTATTACATCAGCTCCACCTCAGATCACCAGGCGTTAGATCCTGAGGGTTGGGGACCCCAGGGATAGGGAATTGTGTGGGAGGGGCCTAGAGAGGAGGGTGATTTGGGGGGGTCTGGAGAAAGAGGGTTCTCAGATACTCTGAAGAGTAGAATTTTGGAGCGAGGGTCTCCAAGGAGTGGGGTATTCTAGTGGGGAGGCAAATTTCAGGGGAGACAACTGCTGGGGAGAGGAGGCTCTGAAGGGAAACAAATTCTTGGGAAAGGTAGATTTTGAGGGAGGGGGCTCTAAAAGTGATGAAGATTTTGTGAAAACGGGTTCTAGGGGGACAGTTGCGGGAAAAGCGTTTTGGGGGAAAAGGAACTTCTGAAGAAGGGGGATTCTAGGGGTTCTATTATTATTACATCAGCTCCACCTCAGATCACCAGGCGTTAGATCCTGAGGGTTGGGGACCCCAGGGATAGGGAATTGTGTGGGAGGGGCCTAGAGAGGAGGGTGATTTGGGGGGGTCTGGAGAAAGAGGGTTCTCAGATACTCTGAAGAGTAGAATTTTGGAGCGAGGGTCTCCAAGGAGTGGGGTATTCTAGTGGGGAGGCAAATTTCAGGGGAGACAACTGCTGGGGAGAGGAGGCTCTGAAGGGAAACAAATTCTTGGGAAAGGTAGATTTTGAGGGAGGGGGCTCTAAAAGTGATGAAGATTTTGTGAAAACGGGTTCTAGGGGGACAGTTGCGGGAAAAGCGTTTTGGGGGAAAAGGAACTTCTGAAGAAGGGGGATTCTAGGGGTCGTGGGTCTGAGGAGAGAAAGATTCTGGGGAGAATTACGGCGGGGGGAAAGGACCCTGAGTGGAGGGAGATTCAGGGAAAGAGGGAGTCTAGTGTGAGGATTCTGAGGAGGGGGATTTGGGAGAAGACCTCTTAGAGAAGAATTCTGGCAGGAGGAGACTCTAAAAGAAAGGAAGTTCTGGTGAAAGCCAGATTCTGGGGTAGGGGGCTCTAAGAGGAAAAGGATTCTGGGGGGACTCTCCAAGGAGGTGGGTTCTAGGACGTAGGGGGAGTCTGAATCCTGCCAGGTTTCTCGGAAGGGAACTCTAAAGAGGAAGAAGATTGCGTGTCGATGATAAAACAGTAACACAAACCTCCTTCGAAGAGGGTGATAATCAGCTGCGTATGGGAGCGGAGGGAGGTTATTAAAGAGCCTAAATGCAAATGAGAACTGGTGGTGACCAATGAGGACCAAGGATGTGAATTACGGCTTGCCTTCACCCTTCTCTGTCAGCCCCCGACGCCCTTCAAGCCCCGCCCCTTCCGCTCCCGGGTCCCGCCCCCTCCGCTCTCTGGACCCACCTTCCCGCCGCCAATCCAAAGCCCCGCCCACGAGCCGTAAAGCTCCCTCCTGTCGTGAACGTGAGCACAACGCGCCTGCGCAGACCCTGAAAAGCAGCCAGGGTGACCCCGCGTTTTCCTTTTCCGGTTGCGGCGCCGCGCGGTGAGGACCTCCTGTGAACGCACGCAGCCATGCCGTCCAAGGGCCCTCTGCAGTCGGTGCAGGTCTTCGGACGCAAGGTGAGCCGGGCTCCCGATTAGGGGCGAGGGGAGGCCTGGGTCGGGGAGAAGCTTGTGAGCAGGGGTCTGGGGTCGACTTGGGAGCCGGGGCCTGGAGCTCATGTGTTCCGTTGTTTTCCCTTCGCTTTCCACAGAAGACGGCCACGGCCGTGGCGCACTGCAAACGAGGTAACGGCCTCATCAAGGTGAACGGGCGACCCCTGGAGATGATCGAACCTCGCACTTTGCAGTACAAGGTACCGGAATTGAGGATGGTTGTTTGGGTTGAGTGGAGGGTTCTGGAGATGGAGATGTTGGAATAAGTGGGTTTCTGGAGTTCGTCGATCTTGGAAGCTGAAGGGTCTGGTGTCAACAATGGGACGTTTAGAAGCTGAGTAGGGGACAGAAAAATGGGGTATTTGTCGATGAATGGAGTCGGGTGTTGGGGGTTCAGGCGATGTTATAAAAGCTTGAATTGAGAGTGAAAACGTGGATGTTGAAGATTAAGCAGTTGCTTAACTGGGTTATTTGGAAGCTCACTCAGTTTTGGGGACCGGATGGCATGGGGATTACCCAAGTTTATGTGGTCTGATTTCTTTCAGTAAGTTAATGGGGGACACAAGGTTGTTTATATCTTAATGTTTTGACTTTTAGAGTAGTATACACTCTCCAACAGTAGAAATCAATGTTGTATTTTTCGAAACATTGTGATTAAAGTAGGGTTTGAATACTGTACATACTCAATAAGCATTATAAGAACAAGAATTTGAGTTTGTTGGGCTCGGCTGTGAAAGGAGTTCCTCCCCTCCCTGTCTGAGCCTGTTTCTTTTTTTTTTTTTTCCCTGAATAAAGTTTTATTGGAAGGTCTCAGTTTCTTTGGCTCAGAATGGAAAGAGATCCGAGTCTGATTTCTGCCTTTTCTAGCTGTGTGATTTGAGGCAGTAACTTACCTTTTCTGTAAAATAGGAATAATTCCTACCTTGGAGGGCTGTTGTGAGGGTAAATTGGATTCTCCTTGCTTGGTTGTTGGTGTGTGTGAGAATGCATTTGTTAATTCTATTGCTTTTAAAGGTGAAGAATAATATCTCCGTTGCAGGGTTAGTTAAAACTTGATAAGGTGGTGTCTTAGATTCCTTTGTATAGCAGATAATTGAGTATTGTGGCTTATTCTTACTGTCAATTTATTCGAAGGCTTTGTGTGTGCAGCCTGTGTTGAGTGTTGGAGAGAAATCAGTGACCCTGATGGCTTCAAGGCCTGCCCTCACAGAGCTCCCAATCCAGTGGGGGAGACACATTGGACCCCAATACCAGACACTGCTCCAAAGTAGTCAGAGCTGGCGTAGAGGAGCCCAGAGAAGGTTTCTGGCTCAGTCCTGGGTGGAAAGGTCAGAGCAGGGTTGGGGGAGACTTGTGAGCTGAGGCCTGAAGTAGGTAAAACAAAGTAGGGTTATAGCATAGTTGTAACTTTTCTGGAAATCTGTGAGGCTCAAAGGGGGGGCACAGAGCTCAGGTGGGGAAAGCATGTGACATAGCTCAGGAGTGGCTCTTCACTGTTTGGGGCATCCTTGGTGGCTGCAGAGGTTTTCCTTAGTGTTGGGCTAAAGTGCCAACATTCCAAGAATCAGTCTTAAAGATAGGTAGTCTGATGTCCAGAGGGAAACACAGAGGAGGGAGCCCAGCTCAAATTTCAGGTTGCCTTCAGCAGTCTCTTCTGTCTTGGAAACCTCCCTGCTCTGCTGGCTGTGCAGAGTGCCTTGAGTAACAGCCCAATCCTCTTCCACTAATACTTTGAGGCCAGTGGTGGCTGAAGCTGCTTGGAGAGAGCTGTGGAGGAATGTCCAGCGAGGTGGCTTGGCTGCCCAGGTTGTGATCTAAAATCCTGTCATGCTTCCTGTTGCTCTAGCTACTGGAACCTGTTCTGCTTCTGGGCAAAGAGCGATTTGCTGGTGTTGACATCCGTGTCCGAGTGAAGGGTGGTGGTCACGTAGCTCAGATTTACGGTGAGTCCCAGGAATTGGGCACAGGGGTGGAAGGTGGGTCCTACCCTCGGGTGTTCCTAAAGCTGATGTACCTTTTTGGTGTGTGTGTTTCTTTCTCACAGCAATCCGCCAGTCCATCTCCAAAGCCTTGGTGGCCTATTACCAGAAATGTGAGTGAGGGTGGGTCCTTCCCATCAGGTGGGTGGGGGCAGGTCAAGGTTTAGCTCTGGCACTCTTGCATTTAGTCACAAAGAGCAGGAGGATACTTCCTGGCATATCTAAATCTTCACCCATACTTTAATCCCCAGACGTGGATGAGGCTTCCAAGAAAGAGATCAAAGACATCCTCATCCAGTATGACCGGACGCTGCTGGTAGCTGATCCCCGTCGCTGCGAATCCAAAAAGTTTGGAGGTCCTGGTGCCCGTGCTCGCTACCAGAAATCCTACCGATAAGCCCATCGTAAAGATCAGGGTTCACCTTTATAATAAAAATGTTATGGGGTTTAAGGTTTCAAGGACTATGCTGTGGCCTTCTGTGGTGGTCTTTGTCTAAAAGGAATGCAAGAGATGCCCCAGAAGCCTTTCTAGAGGCTACCACTCGGGGTAGGAGATGGGTTGGGTTGGAGAGGCTGGTGGGAGCAGACCTGGTCTCAGTTTCTGTGCACCTCCAGTAGAGTCCAGTGTGTTGGCACAGCTGAGGTGGGCGTGGTTCTAGGTCATTGGTTGTGTGGGGTATCCTTGTGAGTTTGTTTTTTTTTTCCAATCTTTTTGCTGGTGTTTTATTTATTTATTTTTAAATATTTATTTATGTGGCTTTGCCGAGTCTTAGTTGCGGCATGTGGGATCTAGTTCCCTGACCAGGGATCGAAGCCAGGCCCCTTGCATTGGGAATGTGGAGTCTTAACCACTGTGCCACCAGGGAAGTCTCTTTGCTGTTTTAATGACATGTCAGAGAAGAGCAGGGGAAACGTGTAAGATCAATAATCTTTACTACAAAGTGAGGCGAAACTGCTTGGATGGAGTCTTTTAAGTCAGCAACTAAGAGCCATCCATGCCCGTGTTGGGGAAGGAATTTTTCTTAAGGCCAACCTGTAGCGTAGATGGGATTGAGATTGGGGCAGGGGGCTGTAATCACCCCATTGTGGATGGGCGCATGATTTCCCCGACTGGCCGCATCCTTCGGGATGTCAACAGTAACTCCTGAGAAAGTCTGCCGCACCCCCAGTGGCCTCCTTAAAGCAGGTCCCAGTTATGCTCAGTGTGGTGACTGTTCTTGTGGGCCTGGGAACATACAGGTCTGAGGGCTTGTTCATCTGTTGTATCTGCCATGGGATGATAATAGCTGACCTAGGTGGGCTCTCAGTTGCTACCACTGGGCTGCAGAGATGATAGAGCACTTGCATCGTGGAAGAAAGCTCTGTGGGATGATGGCCCTCGTTTATGCATAGGCAAGTGTTGTTCGTGAATTTAGTTGCCTTCAGTTTCTTTCCCCATTTTTAAAGGAAGCTAGTGAACATCATTGGGGTGGGAAGGGCATCTGTGTGCTTCCATACCAGCCTTTGCAGCCAACCTGGATACTTAAGCGATCTGCCCCCAAGTGGGCTTCCTCACTACTCCCCCTGCTCAGAGTACTGGCGAGAACATCATTACACACTTAATCAAGGAGTAGTTTCACACATTTTCTTTATAAAAGAAGGACCTTGGGATTTACTGGCTAGTTGCCCTTTTCGTATGTCTGCCCTACCAAAACCGTAGCCAGATGTGGCCGCCAAGCTGGGCTGCACTGACGAGGACATTGTCACTGACAGGCAGTTCTGTGGGACAGCCCTGGTGTACAGAGAACATATGCAAATAAAGTGCTTACAGGTGGAGAGTGGGGTTGCTTGAGCTCCAGCTGGTTGCCAAGCTAAGTGTTTACAACATCCCTGTGAGGTTGGTGACAGGCAGGTGTCTTCGTGTTAGCTGGTGAGAAAGTCAGCCTAGTGGCTAAATAACTACCTCACCAAGTTTTGCACTGGAGCTGGAGTTAACTCGGGTTAACTGGGTTTGGCTGGCATTAACCTAAACATCCCAAGGAGGGCAGCAGTGTCCCAAAGAAGGCAGTGGACAGCTGCCCTTTCCCTTTTCCAGCCTGTCGTAACTGCAGCCCTAAAGACAGTTTACAAAAGGCAGGCTGTAGTAGACCAGCAAGAAAGGTATTCCTGAGGAGGCGTTGGAGCTGGGGTCACGAAGCAGAGGTAGGAGTTGGGCAGGCAGGAGGAATGGAATTCAGGGGCAGGGAGTAGGAGGGGCCGAGGCAGGCCTAATGCCCAGGGTTTTCCCACGGGGTCCAGAGACCCCCTTACTGAGACTCCTAGCCCCCTCCCAGAGGCACAGCTGGGACGCATTGGAGTGGCTGAGGGGGCTTTTGCCTCCTTCCTCACTCCAAGCCTCGGAGTAGACAGCCTCCTTCTTCCTCCCTGCTGCCTCCTCAAATACCGGGAATTCCGGGCACCGCTGGGAGCCCAGGCCGGGCTGGGAACTTTCTTTCAGCTGGGAATGTGCAGCCGGGGGCGGAAGAGGGGAGGGCCAGCCTCAGTCCTGACCTTTGTTGGGAGGCTGCAGTGGAGCAGGTCCAGGCTAAGAAGCCCGACTCAGCCCAGGCCCTGGTATATGGCATGGTGACCACTCAATAACTGAATGGAAGCCAGCAGCTAACGCTTGCCGAGCCAGGACTTATCAGTTTACCCAGCTAATGACCAATCAGCTGGGGCCTTTGGAGCACCAGGCTGCAAGCCCCTTGTGGGCAAGGAACTGTTCCCTGTCGCGCCCCCAGTGACAAGAATAGCGCCTGACGCACTCAAGTAAAAGCGCCGACGGGCTTGGCGGCGTGGATGGGTCCCCGCTCCGCCCCCTCCCACTTGTCTGGGCAAGTCCCTTATCCTCTGTGTGCCTCAGTTTCCTCATCTCTGAAGTGGGGAGTAAAAATCATCCTCACTTGCCTTTTAGGGATGTGAGGACTCAAAGTGAATGAGTTCAAATAAAGTGACTAATGCCTGTGGTATGCAGTTAGTAGTAACAGCATTTTTTGTTGTTGCTGTTAATTGTTAAAACCAGATTCTTAGGCTCCTGCCTTGGAGGTTCCCATTCCATGGGTTGGGACTAGATCCTGGGGCATCTGATGTGAACAGTGCCTCGGTGAGTCAGGCTTAAACACATCTGGGAAGTAAGGATACGCTCACTGAAACTTTACGATGGTCCTGCGAGGCAGATGCTGCTGTCCTCATTGTACAGGTGAGGAAACCCAGGCTCGAAGGGAAGTTAACACACCAAGTACTAGAAAAGCTGGGACTTCAACTCAGCCGTGATGCTGTGGTGTCTCAGAATTCCAGGGAAGACTAAACAGATGCACTAAAGCACAAGAGGTTAAGGGTTCAATAAAAGCAGCTAATATTACCAAAGAAACTGCTTAAACTGTGCTGCTCACCGGGCATACCACTGCTGGGAGGGGGCCAGAACGATCTTCATATAAAAGCCTTTGTCCCTAAGACCTGAATTACTTTGGGGTGTGGGGGCATATTGAGGCACTGTAGAGGTCCCCAACTAGAGAGAGGGGGTAAAGCGATCTGATACAAGAACTGGAATACTTAAGAGGGTGGAGAGTGGTTGCCAAGAGAAATAAGGCAGATGTGGGACACTTCTGCCAGAACCCCGAACCTGATCCATTTTGGCGTTAGCAGGGAACCGTCTCTGAAATTTTGTAGTACCAAGACCCAGAAGAATCCAATTAAGGAGGGATGGATGGAAAGAGATTAAAATGGTTGGATGGATGGTGGCAGAGATGGTTAAGTGGATGGTTGGCTTGATGGATTAGGAGATGGTTGAGTGATGAGGTGTATGAATGAATGGACATAGATGGGAATATGGAGGGACAAATGGATGAATGGAGAGAGTTGGTTGGAGGAGATGGACAGGTGGGATGATAGATGAGTGGATTGACGGAGGAACGGGTGCTAGATGGGGGGTGGGGTAGGATGATGGATGACTAGGGTAGAGAAAGTTGAATAAAGCAAGACATGGGTGGGATGATGGGTTGGAAGACGGACAGAGGCAGATGACGGAGAGATAGCCGGGTGGATAGAATTGGCCAAGCAGATGAGAGGGATAGGTGATGGTGGGACACATCAAGTGGATAAACTGCTAAGGGAATGAATTTTGAGGGGTGTGCTTGGGAAAAAGCTTCTTAACTTGGCCTTCCTGGATAGGCATCAAGCAGTTCATAAATCCTCTAAAATCATACACCAAACTGTAATGGGTCCAGTCTTCAGTAATTCTCAAAGGAGTTTGAGATTCCCCAAATTTTCAGAACAACTGATTTGTGCTGTATCAGACCTCCCCATTCACTGTTGTCTTCTGTCATCCCCCACGGCCCCCAGAATGGGGAAAGATACATAATTTCATAATATTAATTAACAAAATATTAATGACATCCCCTTCCCCATCCCTGTTGGGTTAATCCAGGTTAAGTAATAAGGCCCATTCGCCAAAGACTCCAGGTGTTGGAAAGCTGTGGCAATTTTTAGACCTGTGTTCAGCGTCTGGACTTCCAGGTGAATTCTGAGGGTCTGTGGCATCTGGCTGAAGCCTCTGCTTTTCAAGAAGCCCAACATCCTGGCTCACATGGGGAAAGGGGCATCGGGGGCCCCCTGGGCTCTGCGAAGGCCCACCGATTCCTGGGGGGTTGCCAAGAGAGCAGGGTGGTTCAACCGGACCTGGGCCTTGGCTGGCTGTAGCCGCCTGCCACCCCCGACATGGATGTTGACCGTGGTGGCATAGCTGAGCCTCCTGGCTGGGGGCGCTGGGGGTTGAGGCTGGGGTGGCGGTGAAGGTGCCCGTGACGTGGGGGCGGAGGAGGACCAAGGGCCCCGGGAGGCTGGGGGAGCCTCTCCTCCAGGCCCTTGCCGCCGTGCCAGGCTCTGGCTGATGTATGAGGCTGCCAGGTATCTTGAGAGGGCAGCTGCGTTGGAGCCCAGGAGCTGCCGGGTTGCGAGTGGGGGGCTGTGGGGTGGGCTCAAGTCTGAAGACTCTGACCTGGCAACGTGAGAGACCGCGTGGCCTCCTTGTTTAGACAAAACCACCGTGGTCTGGACTCGGGTGGGTAACAGGCCCTGAATGTCCCGAGGGCCTCCTCGCTCAGGCAAAGGCGGGGCAGCTGGAACATGGTCGTTGGTGAGGCTCTTCTGCTCCAACAAAGGTGTCAGTTTCTGAACCTGGAGGTCTGTGAGGCTTTGCTCCTCAAGCAGAGGCACAGCAGCTGGACCCTGGACGTCCGGGAGGCCTCCCTGCTGGGGCAAAGGTGGGAGGGCTTGGACCTGGGTGTCCGTGAGGCCTTGTGGCTGCGGGAAAGGTGTGGCGGCTGGAACCTGAAAGTGTGGGAGGTCCTGGGGCGAGGACGGCAGAGTGTTGGCTGGGGTCTGATGGTCTAGGTGGCCTCCAGGTGCAGGCAAAGGTGAGGTACCCGGAACCTGAATGTCGGGGAGGTCATGTTGCAAGGGCAGTGGGGTGTCAGCTGGGATCTGAGGGTCCAGGCTGCTTCTGTGTGTAAGCAAAGGATTGACGCCTTGGCCACAGGCAGTGGCTGGGAACCGAACATCCCTAGAATCTCCTTGCTTCGCTGACGGGGTGTTGGTCGGGCTCTGGCTGTCCAGGTGGCCTTCTCGCTTGGGCGTAGGAGCGGCGGCTAAAACCATGACATCGGAGCAACTTCCCCGCTTAGGCAAAGCTGGGGTGATTGGAACTTGGATGTCCACGTGGCATCCTTGCTCAGGAAAAGAGGTGGTAGATGGAACCGGTATATCCACGTGGCCTCTATGCCCGGGCAGAGGAGTAGTGGCAGCTGGAACTTGGATTTCCGGGTGGGCTTCTTGATCCGGCAGAGTTGTAACAGCTGGCACCTGGCCGTTGGGGGGGCCTTCCTGCTCGGGCAAAGGTGTGGTGGCTGGAATCCGGGTATTCCAGAGGCCTCCTTGCTCAGGCACAGGGGTAGCAGCTGGAACCTGGATGCCCAGATAGTCTTCTTGCTCAGGCAAACTTGAAACATTTAGACCCTGGCCGTCCAGGCAGCCTCCCTGCTTAGTCACAGCTGTGGCAGCTTGAACCTGGGCAGCAGGGCTTAGGGGGACAGATTCCTGGGCACAGGTCAGCGGGAAGGCCAGCTCACATACGAGCACATGTCCAAAGGCGGGCAGGGGCCCTGTATGCAAAGAAAGGTGGATCGAGTTAGGACGGATGCCCCCACATGGGCTGCGTCTGCCAACCACATACCTGGACCTCACCTGGCTCAGCCTGCTCACGGGGCAGGCAGGGCAACAGCTGCGGCTGGGCCAGAGCCCGTGGCCGGCGGCGGGGGGCGTTGGCTGATGCCCGGGTCTCAGCCCGCTGCATCTGCTGGATCCGCTCGCTGTAAAGTCGGGCCAACTCTCGCACTCGGGACGCTGACCTCTCCGAAGTTGGGGCTCCTGCCTTCCCGCTTCCGCTGCCTCCACTTAGATCTGAATCTTCCAGGATCAGCAGTGGCTCTGGGAAACCTGGCCGGGCCAGCTGCCCCTGGTCCAGAGCCTGCCAGGCGCTCCGGATTTCTGAGCAAGAGCGGAACTCCAGTTCCTCCGGGAATCCCTGATCTTGGGTGACATCCCGGGGCTGGCCATCTGGGTATGATACTCCTTCATCCTCCTCTTGCCCTGCCCTGCTTTCTGAGGAGGGCTCTCCCAGTTTTCCAGAACTGCTTCCAGGGAAGAGTTCTCTCCTGGTGGCTAGAGCCTCATCCGGCTCCTGCAGAGGTCCCTGGAGCCAGGAGTCACAGGGGAGGGTGGGAGAGCTGGAAAGACTAGGAATGTCGGGGACACTAGGTATGGCTGGAAGGCAGGGCATTTCAAAAACACTGGAAATGTCAGAGAGACTGGGAAGGCGGGGCATTTGGGGAATTTCAGAAAGGCGGGGAATTTCAGGGAGGTTGGGTACATCAGGATTTTTGGAAAGGCTGGGAATGTCAGGAATTTCAGCCGCACTGGAACTTTCGAGCCCCTCTAGGACGTGGAGTGGGGAAGGGCCCCGTTCATCCATATCCAGCTCTTCTTCCTCCTCCTCTTCTGAAGAGTCCCGGCTGGGCAGGGCTTGGAATGCGAGGGTGTCACTGTCGCCTGGCACCTGGGAATCTCCGGGGAACTTGGGAATGTCATGGGGGTGTGGCTGTAGTGGGCACTGAGGAAGAAGCCAAAGGTATCAGGGTGGGTTGGACCCCCTGACCCCCAGGCTGTGCCTGCCCAGGCCCAGAGCCCCAAGGACACCGTGAGGGGATGGCCGGCTCACCCCTGGATCCCGGAGGCCTCTTTGGTTCAGCAGCTCCAGGATTTCTTCAGTGATTGAGGTCCCAGAGGGGTCCAGCGAGGGGGGCCCAGTGTCCTCCAGGTCCTCAGGGGGTTCAGAAGCTGGAACTGGTGGCAGAGGCTCTAAGGGCGGGTAGAGCTCCCCCTCACTGCCAGTGTGCTGCGAGGAAGCAAAGGAGGGAGGACAGGAGTCCAGGGCCCCATCCCCCTCCTCCCTCAGACGGAGGAATCCAGTCCCCAGCCCCCTTCTTCTTCAGACCCAGCACTTTGGAACCCGAGCTCCCTCCTCCCTCAGACCCAGGAGTCCAGGACCCAAAACAAACCCTGTCCCAGGATGTTTCTCACCTTGAGTCTAGGCTTAGCTGGGGATGAAGAGATGAGAAAGAGAAAAGAGTGAGATGTAAGAACAAGTGTTATGCCTTGTCATTGACGAGCTGCCCCTATCACCCCTCCCTCACGAACTCTGGGCATCCCCGGGAACAGACAGACAGACAGACACGGACCAGGCTGGGGTGGGTGGTCCCTCACCGTTCTGTGGAAACATGACGTAAGGGTCCTTCAGGGGCTCTGGAGGGAGGACACAGTGATGTCAGGGGCCAGGTCCCACCTGATGCCTAGTTCACTTTTAGGTGAAGGGTACTCACCAGACTGTCTGCGGCCACGGCGGGTAGTGGTGGGTCCTGGAGGTGGAGCTGTGGGAGAGGCGGATCAGAACCGTGTTAGGAGCCCAGCTCCAGGCTTCTGGGGGAGGAGTGGAGGGCGGGGGAACTCAGGGTTCCATCTCTTTTACCTGTGTTCCTTCGTCCAGGGGTGAAACTTCTAGCATCTCGAGGTCGGGGAGACCCAAGTGGAGGTGTCAGGGGCTCTGGGATAGACTTACTTTTAGGAGCACCTGCAGGGAGAGATTTGGGGCTAATACTTTACTTTTTCTTACTTTTTCCTCTACTGCCACATCCTCCCAACCCAGGGCCCCAACTCACAGTGCAGGCTGTTTTCAAGGAGAACTTGTTTTGCCTGAAAGAGACAAGGATGAGGGATGAGGGGGCTGGTCCCTGAGCGCCCCAGTCACGGTCCTATTAAAGGGTGCTGCTACATGTCAGGTGCCTCACATGACTGATAATGACTAATCCTCACCGCCACCCTATGAGGTCGGTGCTGTCATTCCTCCAGGTGAGGAAACTGAAGCCAGAGAGGTTAGATTACTTGCCTAAAATCACAAAGCACGATGTGATGGAGCTGGGACTGAAACCCAGGCAACGTAACGCTGCAGTTTAACTATCATGTTCTAAGACGGCACCCCCTGCACTCAGGGTTTTTCGGTGTTGCTGGGGGAGGGGAGTCTCCAGCACCCTGAGGACCCCCCGCAGTGGCAGGAGCTGTACCTTGGCAGGGATGGAGGCGGGGTGATTCTCAAAGAAGAGGCGCTGGAGACAGTGAATCCACAGCCTCTTCTCTTCTTGGTTCTTGGCCTGGGGGTGGGGTGGGGGTGGAATGGGGAGCCAGGGGTGAGGTCTAGGGACTGGGGGGATCCCTGCCCGCCCAGCCCCACCCTCTGCTCACCTGGAGCAGGTGCCTGTGCTTGGGAATGGTCAGATCGGACACCTTGAACCCTAGAGGGTCTCGAGGGCTCTCGCTCACGCTCAGGTTGCAGCACTGGATGAGGGGCAGAGGGGAGGCAAGTTCAGAGGCCTCAGACTCATCCATGTGCCCCTCGTGGGTATCTGGGTCCCTACCCCCTAGAAAGATGTCCCCTTTCCCCCTGTCGACCCTCCCCACCAGGCTGGGCTCAGCTCTCCCTCACCAGCCCTCCCCCGCTCATCTGGATCAAGAAGACGTGCCTGCCCATGAGGATGCTTATCTGGTGGGCAAATCCAGGTCCTCCCCCTCCAGGCCCGCACCACCCATGCACGCCACTGGCCTCACCCCTCCTTATTAAACCCTGCCCCCTCTCCTCGGACTCAAGTAAACGTGGCCCTTTTAAGCTGGGTTGTCCCTCCTTGCGGATCCTGCCCCCAGCCTTTAGGTCTACAGGTACGCATGTATAGAACATACCTGGCACGTAACATTCTGGCCCTGCCCCATCCCTGAACTCACGAAGATGTGGCCCTTGTATGTGTATTCTGGTCCCCGGCGCTTGGCCACGAGCAGCATCCGTGAGAACAGAAAGAGCAGCCGTTCACCCCCTCGAAGTCGGGGGCCGCCCCCTCCACCACCTCGGAACGCACCCTCCAGCACCAGCTCGCCAAAAGCACTGAGCTCCGGACCGGTCCAGCCACCCAGCCGCCGCTGCACCTCCTGCCGGGACCACGCCGGATGCAGCGGGCACAGGAACACACCGGTGGGCGGTGCACGCGCACCAACACGGGGGCCGTTAGCAACCAGACTGTGCTGTCCCAGCCCGCCCTCCAAGGCACGGACCGACCCCCCGCAAAGGCCCTCACGCCCGCTCCCCCCCGTGCCGCTGGTCCCAGCCCTCTCCCAGGGGTCACCTGGAGGCGCGCAGCATGCTCCTGCTTGCGTTTCATGTCATTGATGTACCAGGCGACCGCTGTCATGGACACGATAGCCTCCTCCACCATCTCGCGGCCCCCGGCGTCTGGGCCCTCCACCCAGTGCTTGCCTAGCTCCTGGAGGGCAGCCGCCAGGCACCCAGGGAGTGGAAGAGGAACAGAGGAAGAAAGAATGACGAGGATAAGAGAGAGAGAGAAATAAAGGCAGGGGCAGAGACAGAGAGAGACAAACAGGCAAAGACAAGAAGTGAAATCAGCTGGCGCCAGCCCCCACTGCCAGCAAGACCCTGCCTCAAGCACCGGCCCAGTTTCTAGGGACCGGATGCCTCCTCCCCAGGCCTTGCCCAACTCGTCCAGGGTCCACTCTCCAGATGCTCCACCAAGTGGCCAATGGACAGGACCTTGCCCCTCCCCAAGCAGCCCCCCAGGGGCCACAGCTGACCTGCAGCAGCAGATGGTACTTGAGGATGCGCTGAACAGGCTTCAGCAGGAAGCTCTGCAGGGGCAGTGAGTGGTGGAGCTGGGCCTGGCGCTCCTGCAGCCACAGGGCTGCCGGCGGAGACACTGACAGCTCCCGGAGCAGGGCCAGGGAACTGGGGGCACAGCACAGGTCAGGGGGACTTGCAGGTACAGTGGGCAAGGCTGGGCAGGGTCAGGGAGTGGCCAGGGTTTTGGAACCCTCAGGGGCCCGCCAGGGTCAGGGTGGGTTAGGGAGAAGGTGCACGCTGTCACGGTATGGCAGGGCTTGGAGCTGGATGGGTTGGGGTGGAGGGAGCTTGGCTGGCACATCAGCTCGTGGGCACAGCCTGGGGCCCAGCAGGGGCTCCTCGGCCCTCACCTCGGGTAGTTCATGCAGTACAACGTGTAGATGTCAAAATCCTCACTCTGTGGGCAGCAAGGGAGTCAGGGAGACCTCAGTTCCCGACTCCCCATGACCCCCCCCACCACGCCTAGCCCAGGCCTGCTCCCCCCTTACCCAGGCCCCAGCCCAAGCCCTCGCCTCACCCTCTGCACGAAGCACTCGGCGATGCCCCCGGCACTGCTGCTGCCCTCCAGGTCCTCCAGGAGCTCGCTGTGGAGGGGAGAGGAAGGGTGAGGGGCTGCCCTGCGCCCCCAGCCCCACATGGGAGGACACCAGGAGACTGGGGCCTTGGTGGCTGCCAGGATCTCTCAAGGGATGTCATGTCCACACGAAGGGTCCTCTGATCGCGACATGGGAGACTGCAACCTGCTCAGACTTTGTCCTTGGTCAGCGTTACATTCCTCGGCCTTTACAGGGATCCATTACATCCCTGGGACGTTTCATGGCACAACCCAGGGAGAGGGGTGTCAGGATGCTCAGAACTGTGATGATCTTAAGATCCCACTGTGACCCCGAGATCTTATCGTGACTCACAAACCTCCTGCAGTAACTTTAAGTGTAATTAGGGAATTCCCTGGTGGTCCAGTGGTTAGGACTCCGTGCTTTCGCTGCTGGGTCCGGGTTCAATCCCTGGTTGGGGAACTAAGATCCCGCAAGCCAAGCAGTGCGGCCAAAAAAAAAAAAAAAAAAAAATTAAGTGTAATTAGGTGTCATCAAGACACCCGGTGTCATGCTCCTTGGACTGAGTGGCCAACCATTCTGGTTTGTCTGGGACTGAGGGGTTTCCCAGGATGAGCTGGTCACACAGACGCTCACACTGTCATGATCCTCAGGCCCCACACAAGCCTTGGATTCATCGCGATCCCGGACCTGACACAGCGATAGCCCCATCTCGCTGCCTGGACCCATCCCGATATTTGGACCTCATCTGGGCCCTCAGGCTCCCATCCGCCTCACTCCGCCACCACTCTGGATCCTCACTCCCCATCGTGATCCCTGCCCAATGTCATGACGCCCCGTGTTCCAGCCTGGACAGGGCACTGTGGGGTGCCAAGGTTGGGGTTAGAACACAGCCCGCCTCCCCGACCCCCCCGAGCCAGCGCTGCTGCCCATCCCACCCGTCCCTGACCTGCTGAACTCGTAGATGTCCTCAATGTTGGCAAACAGCGTGCCCACCTGCTCCGCGCTCAGCCCCAGGACCCCGCCGTCCAGCAGAGGGCCCAGGTAGTCCTGTGGGAATGACTGGGGTTACAGGGGTGGAGGGGCTGGCCTGGGTCCCCACTGCACTTGGGTGCCCACCCGCCTCACCTCCACGATGCTGCGGAGGTCCCGGACATAGGCCCGCTCCGTCTCCACGATCTCACGGGCCACACGCTCCAGCCTCGAGGGTTTCGCCGAAGCTGGGGTCCCCACGGGCGACAGATGCAGGCGGATGGGGGGCCCTGGAAGGGGCTCTGGCCTGGAGGCCAAGCAGGCTGGGGTGGGCCCCGGAGCCGGGTCCCCCTCTGAGCCCACTGTGCTCAGGGATGTGGAGCTCCCAGAACCTCGGGGGGAGGCCATGGCGGGGGTTGCAGGGGCTGCTGAGGGTGTGGAAGAGGCGATCAGGGGGTCTCCCCAACTGAGTAAGTGCGCTTAACCCCCACTCTCACCCACCCCTGCTTAACAGCTCTCCCATGGGCTCCCTGCTCCCCTCACTGTGCCCTGTCCTCTCCCATCAGGGTCCTCTTTGGACTGCTGGCCTCCATTCCTTGAATCCACCTCCATGTGTCATCCTGGGAGAACTTCATTAATTGGCCTGACTCTGTCACTCCCATGAGTATAACCCCATTCCTGCCCTCAGGGTAAAGTCCAGATTCCTCAGATCCACAGGGACCTGTGCAAGGTGGCCATTAGAGACCTTTCCAGTCAGCTCTCTTCCCGAGACACACCACTTCTTACCCTCTGGACTCCAGTCACACTCAGCTTCTTCCAGTTACTCAAATAAGCAGCCTCTTCTCACCTCTGTGCCCCCGCACATACTGTTCCCTCTGTGCAGAACACTCTTCCTTGCCTCTCTCAACTCATTCCTCCTCATCTTTCAAGTCTCAGTTTAGATGTCCCCTCCTCCAGGAAGCCTCCCTGGACCTCCCAGATTAAGTTCCCACAGCCCCCCGGGCTTTCCTCATCCCAGCCCTGACCACTCTATGCTGGGCTTCCCCTCTGGACTATCATGGTATGGGGATGGGTCCATCTCCCGGACCAGACCTGGAGCTCTGCGCATGCAGGGCTGGGGCTGTCTTGGTCAGCCTGTGTTGCCAGCACTGGGTCAGCCCCAGAGCGTTGCAGTGTCTTTCATGAAAGAATGAATGCCCAGCAGGCTCCACCCCTCCCTCACAGGCTCACCTGTCCGAGTCTCACACACGGCTGCACAGTCACACACTTCACCTCTGCGGCCGAGGCTAGGGCTGGGTTTGGACAGGCCCAGTCCACGGGCTCCTTCGGGCATGGCTGAGTGGCTCAGCGGCTTCTGCAGAAAGACCCGCTTCCTGGATATCGGGACCCCATAGGCCTCCCTGCCCCCCACGCTCAGAGGCTGGGGGCTGAGAATGAACAGTGTGGTCTAAATCCTGGGAGGGGGCCCTGGGAGTAACTATTGGGGGAGACAGAGGCAAAGTGATAGAAAGAGGGGAGCAAGGAGAGATAACACTGAGAAAAAGATGGAAAGGGTGAGACAAAAGAGTAAAGCGAGCGAAAGAGTCGTCCAAGCTGTGAGTCTGGTGTGTCTGGGGCCGGAGGCTCAGGGATCCTGGGAACGTTTGGGCTCTGGCTGGAGCCGAGGGCGAGGGGCAGGGCTGGGAAAAAGCCGTGGGCGGGAGGCCGCGGGGTCCCAGGGGAGGGCGGAGGAGGCTGGGGGACCGGATGCCAGGGTCCTGCAGACGGCTCCCTCCCCCGCGGAGGTCTGCGAGTTGGGGCGCTGGCCCTGAGTTCTCGACCCCCTCCAGCCAGTCCCTCCGCGATCCGCTCACTGTTCCCACCGCCGCAGTTCCCCTGCAGCGCCTCCCCACACCCCTCTAGCCCCCAACTCCCGCCAGCTCCTCCGCTCGCCCCCCGCCGGCACGCCCCCTCATTGTTCAGCGGCAGCCGGCGCCGCCCCCTCCCCCAACCCGTCGGGGCCCCTCGCCTCCCCCCTCACCTCCCGGGGAGTCTCCAGCCCCGAACCGAGGCAGCCCAGTTCCTATTCGACCCTAGCACGGTCCCCGGGGAGGCTCAGAGCCGGGACTCCTGGGTCTCTGCAAATCAGGGGTTTGAACTTCGGGCTCTCAGGATCCGGGAACCAGAATCCGGGGTCTCTCGGAGAATGGGGTGCAGTGGTCCAAATTTCTTTGGTCCTCTAAATGGAAGATGCTGGGGGCCTCGACTCTTGAGTCTCAGATAGGGGTGCTGGGAACCCAAATTCCTGAGTCTTCTAGATGGGGCCGTGGGGTGGGGGGGCCGGATTCCTTAGTTCCCCTAACTCTAAGAGCAGGGATTAAACCTCCTCCAGGAGGGAGCGCAGGGAGCCCCAAATTCCAGGGTCCTCTTGAAGTAGTTGGCGCTTCAACCCCAAACGGGCTGGATGGGGCGCTAGGAGTCCGTATCCCAAGTTCCTCAAACCCCGGGAGTTCTGGGCTCAGCTTTCTGGGAAACTCTGGAGGGAATCTCCGGTCTAGGATCCTAAATTCTTGGAAACCGGGTGCAGGAAGCTCGGCCTCCAGGGTCGCGCGGCGCTGATGTCCCGGACTCCTAGCTCCTCCAGGAGGGGGCGCTGGGCACCTGGATATCTGGGGTCCGCTAGCCTGGACGCTGGGGCCTGGGCTTCGGGGTCCCTCAGGATGCGGTGCAGTTTCGGGAGGCTGGAGTCTGCGACTGTGGACCCCTCAGGCTCCGGGATGGGTGGCGTCGGCTCTGGCGGCGGCAGCGCCACATACATCTGTGGCTGGAGAGCCCGGTCCCAGCAGTGGGGCGGGGGGGGCGGTCGCCTGGGGCTTCCCCTCCCCCCAGCCGCCCGGGCTCATATCCTGTTCCCGCCCGCAGGGGGGAGGGGCCGCCTTCCGGCCGGCCAGCCAGAGAAGGGTTAAGACCCCGCCTCTCTGGCTTCTGAATATTCATGAGAAGGCGAATCCCAGGCAGGCTACACCCCCACATTCCAAAAGCCTCGCGGACTTTTCCCTTTTACAGCAAGAGCCTTCCAGGCGTGAGAATCCGGAACTGGTAACGCACTTTCTCCTATTGGCCAATCCAAAGATTCCTATTTGTATATGCAAAGACGAGGCGGAGCAGTCCATCAAGGTCACGTGGCCAGAAATGACTGAAAGACCCCGCGGCGCAAGGGTGCGGCCGAAGCTCCAGTGGCGCAATCGGTTAGCGCGCGGTACTTATATAACAGTGCGAGCGGAGCGATGCCGAGGTTGTGAGTTCGATCCTCACCTGGAGCAGTTTTAGTTTTCTCTTGCCGGTTTCCATAAATTTATGCATCTTATTAGTCAACCCCAACATCTACATCATTTAAAAGAATAAACGTTTCGGTCTCCTGAATTTTTAAGCTGGGAGGAATCCTGGGACTCTGGTGACGATCTGTTAGGGAGTGTTTTCTGTTGTGGGGAGGTGCCGTTTTCCTCTTGGTCACCAGGGGGTGGTATTGCCTCTTAGATGCCTGGGAAATTGAGTCTGCAAATCAGTTTAAGACTCTTGTAGGAGATGTGTCAGGCTGTGGGTCCTCAGCAAACTGCCTATGTGATACTGTCTCCTTCTCCATCTTTTTCTGTCTTGGATTACCCCCCCTCCAAGTTTTATTGAAATGTAATCGCCGTATAACATTGTATTAGTCCAAGATGTACAAAATAATAATTTTAGATATGTATAAATTGTGAAATAATTACCACAATGTTTAATTAACATCATTACTTCACACAGTTACTATATTTTGTGTGTGTGTGTCTTGGAGTTTTCTCTCTTTCTCTCCCCATTTCTGAATCGATTTATTGATTTTTTTCAAAAAATTCTGAAGCTTGTGACCACTATGTGACTGGTTCCTGTTTAGGGTTTAGGTGTGAGCGATACAGCAGTGAACAAGACAAAGTCAAAGTCCCTGCCCCTGAGGATCTGACATTCTAGTGGGGGAGGAAGATTGCTATAAACATAAGATCTAAGTACATTTTATATGTTAGGTGGTGATAAACATCTTGGAAAAAGTAGAGCAAGGTAGGGAGGATGGGGGTTGCAATAATAGTAGTCAGGGACCATCTCACTGAGGAAACATTTGAGCAGAGACCTGAAGAAGGGGAGTAAGCTGTTGGGATACCTGGGGGAGTATTCCAGGCAGAGGGAACAGGCAGTGCAAAGGCCCTGTGGCTGAAGTATGGCAAATGCACTGGTGGAAGCCAGAGTGACTAGAGCAAGAGTGATCAAAGATGAGAGCCAGGCTGTGTAGGCTGGTGAGGACTTAGGACTTTGGCTTTTATGTGATCTGACTCAGGTGTCATGACAGCTTCCCTCTGGTTGCCTAGTGGGGGAGTGGGGAAGAGACTGAGGGTAGGGGCCTGAGCCAGGAGACCAGGAAGGGGCTGCTATGATGGTTCAGGTGGGAGATGATGCCCGATAGAACCAGGGTGGGGGCCAGAGGAGGAGGCAGGAGGGTGGATTGTAATATCTCTTTAGAAGGTGAATCAGACACGGCTGACGTTGAATTGGGGTGTGGGTTTGAGAAAAGAGTCAAGAGGAATGACTCTCAGGTGTTTGGCACTGGTAGCTGCTGCTAGGTGCCATTTTCGCAAGTGAGGGTTTGTTAGTTCATTTGTTTCCAAGGGGCAGAGAATCTGTTTTTCGCAAAGGGAAGGACCAGAGATGTGTTACTTCTTGTTCTTTCAGTGCCTGTGAATGTCTGCGTGGCTTGCTCTTCCTCTCCAACGTCTTTGGGTTTCTGGGTTTCTCTCTCTCTCTTTCCCAAACCCCCTCTCCAAGTATGGGGACCTGAGCCCTTTCCCAAAACGGGGCGCGGGGGTGGGGGGTGCTTCGTGGAAGAGGAGATCAAAGGTCAGGGCCTGCCAGTGGGCGAGGAGAGAGGGCCAAGGAGGGCCGAGAGGTCAAGGAGGCATGAGGAGGGGAGGGGAAGAGGAGAACACTCGCAGGAGGGAATGGGGTGAAGAGAAGTGGGGTGAAGAGGGAGGTGGAACCGAGGGGATGAGGAGTGTGGCAGGGGAAGGAATGGGTGGAGAGAGAAGGAAAG